>NW_007741884.1:4146-22068 GCF_000696425.1 Galeopterus variegatus
CCTACCAGACGACCCTTGCTACCTTACTGCTTTTTCAGTGACTATCCTTTTTCTTTTTTTTTCTTTTCTCTTTGAGCATCCTGAGGATTTTGAATAGCAGGAAAATAAGCCAGTTTCCTTTGATCTGTGCCATCCTTCCTCTTCACCCCATGGTGGAATGACGTGTCACATACTTTGCAGTGTGCAGTGCACTTTCTCATTGTTTTACCTTTATTGCAGCCCTGGGTGGAGACAGGGCAAATCATCTTATCCCTATTTTGTAGGTGACCAGGGACAATTTATAGTTGGTGGAGGAACAGGAACTGAGGCCAGACCTCCAGTCTTTGACAGAGTTCTTTGACTACACTCTGTTGCCTCACAAATAAGCGTGCACGGGGTGTGTATGCACACACATGCATGTGTGTTTTCTGTGTATCAGAAAATGATGAATTCTTTTTCCAGCTGCTGTCACTTGAAAAGAGGACATACCACCACCATAACCTTTTCTGTGCACCATACTTTACAATTTACAAAGCAGGCTGGCTGGTTGGCTCAGTTGGTTAGAGTGCCACCTGGTAGCACCAAGGTCAAGGGTTCGGATCCCTGGATTCCCATACCAGCCGGCCACCAAAAAAAAAAAGCGTTGTTTGTTACTGCATAGTGGGGTACAATTACAAAGCACTTTTCCACATGTCATTCCATTTAATCTCCGTGACAATCCGTGGAAGTAGGTGCTAGTCTAGATGAGCAGAGACCTGGAGAGGCTGAGGGACGTGGTCCAGGGCTCCAGCTAGGAAACGGCACAGCGGTGAGCCAATCATGTTGACTGGGTGCTGTGGGTGGGGACATGAGGGTCAAATGGAGCAGCTGGTATGACCAGTGATTGGCAGAAGCATTGAGTTTTGTTGTCCTTGTCTCCAAAGCCACGTAGGCTTCTGATTCCCGAGGGTGACCCTCTTGCTGAGGGCTGGCTTGTGCATATTCTGACCCTGTGTGGGAGCGTGGACCAGTGTGTACGAGCAAGAGGCACACCCAGGTCAAGGAAAGCGCCATCCTGAGGGGGTGTGAGGTGGCACTGGGAGCAGCTGGAATTGCTCAGGGTGCGGCCGTCCTGTTTCACATGACTGAAGGGTGGACTTTGAAGGAATGTGGCACTTTAATGTTGGTGCCTCTCCTGGTTTAGTAGGCAGATCAGGGAGTCTGGAGTCAGATTTTGCTGGAATCCCCACTTTGCCACTTAGTAGCTGTGGGCAGTTGAGATAGTCGCTTCAGCTCTTTGCACCTTGACTTGGGGGTGCTCAGATCTTCAGAAACTGTGAAGAAGTTCCTGAGCAGGGGTCCCTGCCACAGTATGGGTCATATCACAGTTATTCCCCTGTTCAGAAGTGACTTGACAGGTCATCTAGTCCAACCACATCATTGGCAGAGGGGGAAACTGAGGCCCTGAGAGGTGCAGTGACTAGCCAAGACCATACAGTGAATTAGCAGCAAAGCTGGAGTGGGGACCAGGTTTCTTGGTCGTATGTCTGGATTTTTGTTAGTTTGCTTGTGCTTTGAATGAATCTGGGGTACTTTTTCTTGTTCACAGCCTCGCCAATGGCCATTTCCCTAGAGCAGTTAGTTTTCTTACGAGGTGAAGGAGGCCAGCACCCAGGGGTGAGTGTGCAGCCGTGATGTCAGATTACTGGGGTGGGAGAAGGTGGTGAGCACTATTTTGATGCTTGCTTACAGAGCCTGATGTGAACGGCTGTGAGCTAGATCCTGGTTTTCCATGTGTGCTTGATGGGGAGCTCGGTTCAGATGCTGAGCTGTTCCGCTCGGGGATTTGGAAAGTAGACACACATTTCCCTTCAAGCCCTTGATGCATCTCCCTTCTGCAGCTCCCTCCCACCCCCCAGCACCCCCACCTCTCTGTTTCTCTGGGGCTTTAAGTCAGCTTTGGCTTGGGTTTGAAAGCAACCCATTATAGTCGTGAGCCTCCCGGTCTGTTTTGTGTGGTGTTTCAGGCTAAAATGTTATAAACAGACCACCAAACTGTGTCTGGTCCCCACGCAGTAACACCCCAAGCACCTCTTTCCACACTTGAGCACTTGGTTACCTGCCACAGGGGTCAGTCTTGAGTTCATGGAGCAGAATGTTTATTTCAGGGCTGTTAGAGTTCTAGTACAGGAATCTGGCATAATTTATTGTGTTGTTACAATCTGGTTTCATGGAGTCTATTTCTTTTGATATTAATTGTGCCCTTGGGAGGGAAAACCCCTCAAAATGGTAGAAAAAGAAGATACTACCTTCCTCCCCCAGAACCCCTGGGGCACACACATTGCTGCCATGATGCTTGGTGGATGTGGCTGAAATAAGCCCCCTTTTTCTTTGAGCATTCTCGTTTATTACTCCTGTTCCCCCAGCAATCTCCAGGCCCAGTCCCCTCTGATGGGGTTTCCCGATGGCTTCCAGACCAGAGCCTGCCATGAGAGATAGGACCTGCCTCCACGGTAACAAAGGGCCAGAGGTGCTTTGGGATGTTACCCAGTGACACACCCTTCCCCAGTGGCTGAGGATCCAGCCTTGCGGTGATACCTTATGTGACCTCTTCAACAAATGAGTCACTCACCCTGAGATAACCACCTGGTACTTTCAGGGGGAAATATTGGTATCATTGTGGCCATGGTTTCTCAAAAATAAGGTGTTTTTAGAAATGAAAGTGCAGGGATTGGTTTCCTTAGATTTGTTGCCATGGATTCATGGCTCCCTAGTCTTTTCCTCATAAAGACTCACCTTTGCTTAAGTTGTATACTTGGCATCGGTTGTATATGTTAATAATATATAAATGACACTCTTCTAATATTTTTTGGGGGGAAAACCTTCATAATTTTATCTCTTAATTTTTCCATATTACCTTCTAGAATCGCCTATTTGCATAAGCATTTTTGTAAAGCTGTTATCAGAATGTGTCAGTCAGAGTCTAACCAGGAAAGCAGGAACTACATCAAGTATTTACCACAAAGAGAATTTACTACGGGGCCTTGGTTACACAGGTGATAAAGGAGCCGAGAAGCCAAACATGGGAAGGTGAGGTGACCCAGTTCTTCCCAAGAAGCCACAGCCACCTTTAGCCTGGAGGGACAAAGGGAAAAGAGGCCGTGTTCCCAGAGCCCAGAGTGAAGGTCACCAGTGAGCCTGTCTAGAGGAGATGCAGCTGCTTCTAAAAATGCCTACCTAGGGCAGAAAGGGAGAGAGAAGAGACACCCTGGCCTCACCCATCCTCCTGCCCTCCGCTCTTCCACGAATGCCTCCTGTTGTCCAAACGCTGTCAGGAGCCACACCCCCACCCCCATGTGGGGCCTAGAAAGTTAGGGGTCAGCCCAGGGACATACAGAGCAGAGCCCAGGAATATGAGGGATGGGTCAGAGGCAAACTGGACCCAGACCAGCCCAGGGTACAAACCTAATGCTTTAACTTGATATTTTTGTAAGCATTACCCCATACCTTCCTTTAACATGGTCTTCATAATTATGCATATTAATTTATCAAGTAGATGTACCATACTTAATCATTCCCCAACTGTTGGAAGAGCATTTTAAATTATTATAAATCAGCAGCTCTCAAAGTGTGGTCACGGGGCCTTGGTTACACAGGTGATAAAGGAGCCGAGAAGCCAAACATGGGAAGGTGAGGTGACCCAGTTCTTCCCAAGAAGCCACAGCCACCTTTAGCCTGGAGGGACAAAGGGAAAAGAGGCCGTGTTCCCAGAGCCCAGAGTGAAGGTCACCAGTGAGCCTGTCTAGAGGAGATGCAGCTGCTTCTAAAAATGCCTACCTAGGGCAGAAAGGGAGAGAGAAGAGACACCCTGGCCTCACCCATCCTCCTGCCCTCCGCTCTTCCACGAATGCCTCCTGTTGTCCAAACGCTGTCAGGAGCCACACCCCCACCCCCATGTGGGGCCTAGAAAGTTAGGGGTCAGCCCAGGGACATACAGAGCAGAGCCCAGGAATATGAGGGATGGGTCAGAGGCAAACTGGACCCAGACCAGCCCAGGGTACAAACCTAATGCTTTAACTTGATATTTTTGTAAGCATTACCCCATACCTTCCTTTAACATGGTCTTCATAATTATGCATATTAATTTATCAAGTAGATGTACCATACTTAATCATTCCCCAACTGTTGGAAGAGCATTTTAAATTATTATAAATCAGCAGCTCTCAAAGTGTGGTCCCCGGCCAGGCGTCAGCATCACTGGGGAACTTGTTAGAAATGCAGAGTCTCAGGTTCCACCCCAGGCCTCTTGGATCAGAAACCCTGGGGATGGGGCCCATCAATCTGCCATTTTAAAAGCCCTCCAAGGAATACTGATGCACATAGAAGTTTGAGAACCACAGTTACAGGTGATTCTGCACCTATAGGGGTCCAGATGTGGAGGCTGCTGGGGACAGGGGGCCTTTATCCAGAGTAGGGTGGTATGGCAGAAAAGGTACAAGACTCCAGGACTGTACCCCTCTAGGGTCAAGCCTCACCCTTGCTGTTGACCTCTTAAAGGAGTTCTTCTTTCTTCTTTTGTCAAAAAGCTAAAAATATCAAACCATGGGGTTGCTATGAGGATTAAATGCAATACCAGGCATGAAGTTCCATGTATGTTGGTTCTTCTCCTGGAGCTTTGGGGAAGGAAGTGTGGCAACAGCAGTCAGCTTCTGGGCCATAGCGAATTGGCCCCCGTGCCAGTACCCGAGGTGTGTGGTCTGCACATCAATGATGAACACTTAGGAGGCTCACAGCCTGCTTTGAGTCAATAGGAATATTAGACTGGGAGTTTGGCATCTGTGGTCAAACTTCCCCTTACCTCTTAGCCTTTCTGAGCTGCACGTTCCTTATCTGTGAAAACTCTGCTATGCCTCCCTCACTGACCGTGGTGCAGATCAGGTGGGATGATAACAGGAAAACTGCCTTGAACCCCTGAGTGCACCCCAAGAATAGAAAGCCTTAGGGTCCACGCCTCCACTGGGCCCATCGCTGGCCTTGCCCCTCTGTAAGCCCCTCATTCTACCCCCAGCATGGGGGTGCTTGATCCTCATTTGTCCACGAAGGCAGGATGGCAGGTGGATAGTCATGCTCGCAGCACCTGGGTGAAGGCGCCAAGCTGGGGCCTTCAACACACTTCTCCCTCTTCATCCTCCCAGCAGCCCTATCAAGTGGGGAGCCTCACAAGAAGTAACCGGGGCTCAGATAGCTTAAGAGGAAGGATGTGAACAAAGCTGACCCTGAGGGGACAGACAGAGGCGTCATGCTCGCAGCACCTGGTGAAGGCACCAAGCTGGGGCCTTCAACACACTTCTCCCTCTTCATCCTCCCAGCAGCCCTATCAAGTGGGGAGCCTCACAAGAAGTAACCAGGGCTCAGATAGCTTAAGAGGAAGGATGTGAACAAAGCTGACCCTGAGGGGACAGACAGAGGCCCCCTTTGCCTCCCAGCCTCCTGCAGAGCAGCTGCTGCTAAGAAGGGAAAGGGGAACTGGGCAAAGACTGTTGCTGACTTGCAGCGGCAAGTGTGGTGGAGGCCCCCTTTGCCTCCCAGCCTCCTGCAGAGCAGCTGCTGCTAAGAAGGGAAAGGGGAACTGGGCAAAGACTGTTGCTGACTTGCAGCGGCAAGTGTGGTGGAGCTGGTAGGGAGCCTATTACCCGAGGAAGCGAAGGCAGCTCGTCATTCCTGTCTCCTGCCTCTGGACCAATGGAGGACTGACCACCAGCCCACTGCAGGCTTCTGTGAAGTGGACTGAGTGTCCTTGCCAATCTCATCGGTGCCTTTGCTTGTTAATGGCTGAGGAACCTGAGGCTCAGAGGCAAGTGGTTTGCCTGAGGTGGCACAGGCAAGAAATCTGAACCCAGATTGTGTTGTTTCTGGCCTAGGGCTCTTTGCATGATGCCATGGTGCTTCCCAGACCAGCACTTTGCAGTGTCCCAAGCCATTTCCCACCTTTTCCATGGAGGGGTCCTCGGGGCGGGCAGTAAGACTGCTCAAGGTGGCCTACGTGGAGTGGCCTGTGGTGTGATGGGTCTAGCAAAGTCAATCTGCACCTTGGGCAGGTCAGAAACATGCTCATCCTCCAGCCAACAAATACTTTCTTCTGTTTGGATTGCAGCTAGAGTGACACCAAGAGGGGACGAGAGTACCAGCTGCTCCCGTCCACCCTGCATTTGGGGTCAGTGGGCACCATCCCACCCAGTGGCTCCCCTGGGTAGGGCTGAGGGCATTTGCTTGGTCACCTTGTAAGACAGACTCAGCACAAAACAATCTTTTTGTTCAAACTCTGCTCAAAATTGCTACCCTGAGGAGAGGCTGTGGCAAGGTAGGGCAGGTGTGATAACAGGGAACCCAGGGCCTGCCCGAGCAGGTCCTGATGATTACAAAAACTGCTAAAGGCAGGACCTGAGCCTTTCACTTGATAAATATACATTACTTCTTATGTAGTTGGGGATGAGCTGAGGAGCATAATCATCTGAGATCTGCTTTACAGGCATTTAGGGAAACACGTGGGGCTGCACTGACCTAGGTAAGGATGTGGCCACATTCATTTAACACATGTCTCAAAGAAGCCCTTGCTTTAATTCTTTATTTAAGCCCTGGCAGGTTGCCCCCAACCTGATTGATATACCAGAGCTTTTGCAGTCAGAGTTGCTCTCTTTTCTTCTTTAGTTAAATGCACTTAAATTTTAACCCAGATGTACTACCCAGCCCTGGGCAGACAGCAGGGAAGTCAAACTGAGCTGGCTAGACAGGTCTCAGGTAAATTTCAACTTCTCTGAGCCTCAATTTCTCCAACAGTAAAATCAGAATAGTGACACCTGTCTTTTGGGGTTGTTGCAAGATTTGAGTTAATGGATGGATGTACAGCACCCAGCTCAGTGTTGGTCACCTTGCTAAGAGCTGGTAAATGTTGGCTGGTCCCTTCCTCTCTTCCCTTGGTTTTAAACAGATCAAAGGATGGCTGATTGCTCACCTCCCTGCTTTATCTTGTGGATGAAGGAGCTGTCCCACAGTATGACAGCCTTAGAAAGGTGAAAGGTGACCAGCAAAGTCTTTTAACCCGTCAGGTACTCAGGTAGGTAAGCATTTTAATCCAGATCTTTTGTGTGCTTCGTTACTGATGTCTGTAACCAACGTTTCTCAGACCCAGGGCCTCTGAGTGTGTGGTCCTTAGCTAATTTTGCTTTAGATGAATTGGCCAGCAAAGGGAAGGACAGCCATCGGAATGTGTCTTGAGACTATCCCCACCCAGGTGTAGCCAGCATCGAGGCCGGCTTTGTGGGCATGTGACATGTGCAGTCACGGAGGTTGCACTCAAAGGGCCCTGTGCTTGGTTCGGTGCCCTGTTGTCAACATCTTGGGATTCTTAATTGTATCTTTGAGCTTGTGTTTTGTGGGAGGTCCGATGAGACGGTGGAGCGTGCGCACAAGCAGAGGAGATGCGGGCAAGCGTGCGGGTCCCTTGTTCCTTTCTGCCCCATTTGCATAGAGCGTTTGAAGTGCCTCGTGGGCACGGAGTTCTGCTGGACCCCAGTGTGGGGAAGCTGAGTGGGAGTCAAAGGCAGTATGCAATAAAATGTCACAGCAATGACTGAGTAGGTGGGGGCCCCGACAGTCCCAGTGCTTTCCATTTGAGCCGGAACTTGTCCTGGATGTAGAAAGAAGGTGACGACATTCTAAGAAATGTCAACGACCTAGGAACCCTACCATATCCTTTCTTACTCATGTTACTTCCCCGTATCAGCCAACGACTTGCAGGAAAATGATGACACACAAGGAAAAGGAAGGACAGGGCAAGCTGTGGTGACTTTTCTTCATCAGAAGGCAGGGTGTTGGTAGAATGTGTGCCTACCAAGAAGTGAAGTAAAAGTGGTTGAGTTAATGTTAGGCAGTGTTTCTCTTGCTCTAGTAAGTCACAAAATGCATATGGAATGTCTAAGTTAGGAAATACAGTTTGTGTAATTTTGGTGATTCCACATACTGTACTAGTTAAATGCTCTTATATTTGCATTTAAAACTGGCATCACACAGTATGAAGATGAATGGTAAAATTCATGCTGAGAATTTAAAATTTTAATTTTTCTTCACTTAGAATGATATTACATAGCAAATTAAAAAACACCATGGCAAGTCAAGAGGGAAACTGTGGAAGAAAGAGAAAAAGCTTTATATTTTAGTTTCACAAATGGTTCTTCTTTCCTGCTTGTTCCACACGGAGCTCCCCATTTTTATTTTGCACTGTATTTTTGCCACAGATTAGGTAGATAACCCTGACTGGCATCCTGGGGCTGGAGGTCTCAGGAAGGTCTTGCACACACAGGCCCATAGCTAGACCCCTGATCTGCTCACACTGTCTTCTGGGTTGCAGCACCAACAAACGACATATAAGCAAGTAAGCATTGGTGCTTGCTCTAAAGAGTCCAGGCTTTCCCAGGTGATAGTGTCTCTGTTGATAGAGATCACAGTTGAGGAATTCCAGAGGCTACAAACGTACCCTCGTTGTAGGTATTTTGGGGGTGTGCTGTGTATTCACTTTTGTGAATTTTTGAGCAACCCATTGTAGCAGCATAAGCCAACAGTGAGTGGAGAGAAAGGCCCTAGTTTGAATCCCAACTTTGGCTTGCTCTCCTCGGGCAAGTCATTTCTTCATTGGGCGGTCCTCAGTTTCTCAGTTGTAATGTAGTTGTCAAGAATGTGGGCTACTACTTGGAGGCTGAATTTTGGGGTCAAGTCTCATCTCCACCTCTTCACTAGTTGTTTGACCTTGGGCAGATTGTTCGAGCTCCCCAGAGCCTCAGTTTCCCTATCTGTAAAATGGGGATAATGGTAACTATCTCATAGGGTGGCCATAAGGATGAAACGAATGTGGGTGAAGAAGTTGACACCGTGTCTCTTCCATGGTATTGAATAAATGCCAGCAGTGGTCATGATAGTGAAGAATAGGAAGAGGGAGAAACAATCTCTAGAGCTGCTAGGAACATAGCAGTTATCATCTGGGAGCCCCAGCCTTCAAGCTCTAACTTCACAGATTCTATGAGGACAATTCTAGGGAGCCTCTATGTCAGACTTCTAAGCAGCTCTTCAGACTGTGCTTTAGAAGTTACTGGAATGAAAGAACAATTGTAGTGCTTAGAGTTTGAAGATCTGGATCCTTGTCCTCTCACTCTCTGTCACCCTCAGTCATGTGACTGTCCCTCTCCCACTAAGCCTCAGTTTCTTCATCTATAAAATGGAGTGGCGACGGGTCTGCCTGCCATATAAGATGAGACCCAGCTGAGAAAACATATGTAGACATCTTTTATAAACTTAAATACTGGTGTTAGGAAGAACTTCATGGTGAATCTTCAGTATTTATTTAACTCTTGCTCACTATGATTGTGAGAGACTCTAAGAAGCAGTTAATTTGCTGGGGCCTCAGTTCATCATCTGTGAGATGAGAGTATGGGACTTTGAGGTTCCCTAAACTGTCCCCTGAGCAGGTCAGAAAAGAAGGAAGGAAGAAATAAGGGAGGGAGAGAGAGAGACGAGAGAAAGAAAACCAGCAGAATTTGGAATGGTCCCCTAACTGGAACCACAATGGCAGGTTTCAGGGACTCAGGAAGGGGTGCAGCCCCGCCTGTGGTTGAGAAATGAACGTCAGATGTTGGGAAGAGAAAAGCGAGTGTTAACGTAGCAGGGATTTCTTACTGCCCCCTGTCTCCCAAGCCCTGGTAGCTTGTTGCTGCCTGGCTAGCAGCTTGGCAGCACAGAGGCAAACCACAGAGTACATTTGAGGCCCAGATCTGCTCATTTCAAGGGTGGGGCTGCGTTTTTCTCCTGCCACAGTGAGCTAATTAAAGAAAACAAGCTTTGGGAGTTAGGAGAGAACTGGCCACAGAGCACTTGGGAGGATTGCTTTGGCTGTGGAGGCCTGCACAGCCCACGGAGGCCTCCACAGCCCCCGAAGGCAGGTGGAAGTGGACCCTGAGGGTCCCACGCCTCCCTGGTGGAGCTCTGAGAGCCTCTGTTGCTTCAATGGAAGACCGGGATGGGGACAGTGGGAGGGTGTAAGTGGGAGGCAAGGGTGGATTTGGTTTGTAAGGGGACCAGTGTGGAAGGAGTCCCAGCAACTCATGAAGATGGGATAGGGTTTTGAAATGCCATACAGATGTGGACTTTGCCCCAAATGTATGGACAAAGCCTGCGTTCTGAGAGTTAGCTCTGTGAGTAACAGCAGTAATTCCCATCTGTGTGGCACTGGCTTTTTCATTCTTGCAGCAGCGCTAGGGAAAGTGGGTGTGACTTCTGCATTCCCTAAGAGAAAACTGATACGCAAGGAAGTGGCTGCTCTTGTTCTGAGTCACGGGGCTGGAAAGTGGGGTGAGGACTCAGGACTTCTGTCTCCAGATTGAGCATGCTCATTACGTGGCAGGGAAAGCAAACATCAATTCCTGGTGTCCTGTAACCATCACAGTCCTCCTGAACAGAAGCCCAACTCAAACAGCTGCATACTGTTTTATGGAATAGGTATGTTGCTTAAACATTGATTGTACAAATTGGATTATGTTTAAAGACTACCAGGAAAACCATTTAAAGGACTCATGTTGTGAATCACTTTGAAAAATGAAGAATGACACCACCTCCCCAACGATTTTCTATTTTGATAAATCCATGTGGCAGGATTGCTTAAAGAGGGGTCCCACTGTTATGATAGCTTATGATTGTTACTGCGTAAGGACGGTTTACTCCTCAGGGGTGCGCACACATTGGAGAACCTGGGAAATATGTAGTACATGTGCAGAAACATTTTAGTTCATGTACTCAGAAGTTGGGATCTGCATGGGGCCTCTAGTCCAGTGATTCCCAAGGGAGGTGTGCTACGAGGAATTTTTGTTGATGAGGAGGAGGATGAAATGCTAATGCTGATTGTGTCCTGTACCTTACACAGATTATCTTATTCAATTATTACTACTAATAATAATATTGATGTTTGTGAATGATTTATTTCTAATTAATTTGAAAGCATATTCCACTCTACAATGGAATGTTTTTCAGCCAAGAAATGAAGTACATACTACAGCATGGATGAACCTTGAAAATACTATGCTGAGTGAAAAAAGCCAGGCACTTTTGTACTGTATATTGCATTTTCCATCTACGTGAAATACCCAGAATAGGCAAATTCGTAGAGGTAGAAAGCAGATTCGTGGTTGCCAGGAACTGAGGAGGGGAGAATGTGGAATGACTGTTTAATGGTAAGGAACAGGGTTTCCTTTAGGGGTGATAAAAATGTCCTGGAACTAAGTGGTAATGGTGTACAACATTGCACATGAACTAAATGCCACTGACTTGTGCACAATTAAAATGGCTAAAATGGTAAGTTTTTATGTTATGTGTGTTTTATCACAATATATATTAAGAACCAGTGTATTCCTCTTGTGGTGCCCCTCTCACCAATTTGGTTTCTGATGTGGTTGTGTTGAGTGGAAGAGAAAGGGCAGGGGTCATTTATGTGTGCACCGAGGCTGAAACAAGCTTGGGACTTTCCAATCTACACTCCACCTTTACAAGGAACCAGAGACTCAGAGAGGGCTAGCAGCTTGCCCAAGGGCACAGAGCAAGGCACTAGAGCTGAGATTTGGATCCTAGCCTCCTCACTTTCCACTGGGAAAATCACAGTGGAAAAAGTGGGTTTTTAGCTCCTTCATGTCTCTGGGTACATTCTGGGTTGTTGAGGGTCAACTGTGCCCCACTGGTGTTTTGTGCCTTCCTTGGGTACTTGGGGAAACTGTCCATCCCACGCTGGTGGAGCAGCTCTGGGATTAACTCAGGAGGCTCTGGGGCTGTTTAGCAGAAATAGCCAAAGGCCTGGGCTGTGTCCCCGTGTATGCGTCTAGAATAATTCCAGTTGTACTACTCACATCGGGCATTTAGTGAAGGGAACCAATTATGTGTAAACATATACATGTGGTGTTTGATGGGGAGACTTGCCATGTGACATTGCTTCTTCTTTTCTTCTCCTTTTGACTATGAACATCTGACACTACAGGAAATAAGAAACTTTTCAGTACCTAATTTGTGTTCACTCTACTTTCAAACCCTCTTGGCCCCAGCACAGGGTAAATGAAACTGTAGCTTATAGTAATATTTATGTGTGGGAGTCAATGAGCTGTTTCAATGCTTGGATGTCAGAAAAGAGATTTCAAATTTTGCAAGCCCCCTAGTTCCCCACCCTTTGGTTGTAGACGGGCCTGCTTCTCCCTCAAGTCAAACTCTAGCATGCTGTCCTTGTTAGTGACTATATAGTGATGATGACGCTGATGACAATGGAGATGATGCCATCTGAAGAACTGAGCTGCAATTGAATTGCATATGTATTTAATCCTTAGCAGAAGCCAAATAAAGTTTCAGAATCATGGCCGTTTAGTTGGGCTTTTGGCAACTGAGGTGAGATCCATGGACGGGGACGAGACCCTAGTTTTAAGAAAGTGGCCTCAAGTTTCTAAGCCTGGGCTTCCTAACTTGGAAATGTGACTAGTACCCTCAACCTCTCCTATCTCACGGAGTTGGTGTGAGCATCTGTGTGAGATGATGGATGTTGACCTGCTTTGTTTGCTGTTGATGCTCTTACTGAAATGGAAGGATGAGCAGGACTGAAAGAAATAATGAATGAATGCAAACTGGTTTGTGTTGGGAGTTGTGCTTTGTGGAGGAGAATCTGCCTTCGTTTTCAGGAGAGCGTTAGCCATGGGAAGCAGGACTTGGAATGCCCCGATGTTTGTTTCTGCCATCAAATCAGCAGGGTGATGAGGCACCTGCTCTGTTTAAGGCAGCGTGAGTAAACCCCAGTTCCTGCCCTCCAGGAGTTCATGGCTTAATTGTGTTTGCACGGGTCACCTGGAAAGCGAGCCCTTTGGGAGTGAGAGGAATTGACCCGATGAATCCTCCAGGCCCCCCAGGCCCGCCATGCTGTTCAGATCAGTCTGGGGGAAAATGCTATGAGTGTGTGTGTGAGTGTGAGTTGTGTTGAGAGAAAGAAAAAATACGAGAGAATAGGATGAGTCAGATTTAACCACTATTTTTTCCTTTTTGAAACTTGTTATGTTCACACACACAAAGCAGTCATGCACTTGCTCAGAAATGTGTGAAAACCACTTAAAATGTGTGAAATGTGGCCCTTTTGAAAGTATGCCTCACACCCACATTCTCTTGAGCAGAAAGATGGATTTGTGAATGTTCAGATCTTTCCTTATCTGCAGGAATTTTGTGTCTGCTCAAGATGCTAGCTCAGGGCAGTACAGGCTGACACGTGTAGACGTGGGCTGTGTGTGTAGACATGGGCTGTGTGTGAAAGGAACAATGCCCTGGGGATTCTGTCAGGTGGAATTCTGACCCTCCTGGTGGTCCGGGTTGGTCAGTAGCAGAGAGTGACCTTGGATGGGCTGGGAAGAACTGGACAGACTACATTTCTATAGACAGGCTGTGCGGTCCCTTACCCTGCTGCTTAAGTTCTCTAGAGGCGAGCACTTTGTGGGTTTACCTTCTGGATGGACCCCCTGCTTCTGCCAGATGAGGCTCGTCATAATTCCATAACCCCTGCCATGTTTTGGCTCGCCCTTTTGTTTCTTAGGACACTTCCTAAAAATCCTCTGTACCTTTCTGTCTTTAAAACCAGAATGGGTCCTTGCTCCTTTGTCTTGACTGTCCCAGCTCATGATGACCAGCTTCTTCTTTCTCTGAATGGTCTCCTGAGTCACTTCCTGGCTGTGGCACATAGTACATGCTCAGTAAATATTTCTGAATGTATTAATTCGGTCCTTCTCTATGAACGTAACTTGTCTGTCATTCATTTGCCCAAATTTGATTGCCAACTTCCTTTGTACAGGAGCGATGTCTTATACTTGTTTTTTAACTCGCCACCCTCACCATCACCTCCTGCCACCCTCACGGAAGAGTACTAGGCAGTCATGCAAGCCCTACACACTTGACCCTGTTAAATGTAGCTTCAGACAAGGCACACAGCCTCTTTGGGACTCACTTTATATCACATAAAATGGGGATAGTAAGACCCACCCTGCTTTTATTGAAGACCGCCATGATGATCAGGAGAGAGTGGGAGATGGGAAAGGGTTCTGGGAAGAGTGGAACATTGTGTAAACATGAGTTATTAGAGGTTTTGGGGATAGGCTATCAGTGACCCACCCTGCTTTTATTGAAGACTGCCATCATGATCAGGAGAAAGTGGGAGATGGGAAAGAGTTCTGGAAACAGTGGAACATTGTGTAAACATGAGTTATTAGAGGTTTTGGGGATAGGCTATCAGTGACTGTGACCTGACATTAATGCTGGGGCTGGCGCGGGGCATTGGGTGGAGAGCTAGAGTATGCTGCTGGCCTGGAGTCCAGGACCCCTGAGCTCCACTCACCCTCCCTAGGCCTCAGTTTCCTCAACTACCCTTTCCAGCTCTGACACTGGAAGCTGTGGAGCTGTCGGGGGGTGGGGGCAGACCTGGGTGCAGACTCCCCACCCCTGTATGGTTTTGCTAAGCCCCCAGTTCTGCAGGGAGCTAGAACTCAGTTGAGCAATGAGAATGCTTTCTTCCAACTGTTGGTGCTTCTGGGTCAGCCATTTCAGCTTTGACATCATGGCGAGTGACCACCCCTTGGCTGACCACCCTGGACCTCTTTCTTTATGCCTAGGTTGTTGCTGGATTTCCATAAACACTCTCTTTGAGTGATTGGAGAGGTTATTTGCACTATTTAAGGTGGCAGAATTATTCACCTCCAAAGGTGTTGACATTTAAGGGTAGTTGGAGGTGACTGTACAGAGGGAGACAGGAAACCTGGAGGAAGGAAAGGGGCCCGTAGTAGCTGAGAAAGTGTATGACAGGCCCTACTTTAAAAAGTGCCTGCCTGTGCTGGTTTTGTTGTGGCCGTGTTCAAAGGCAGGAAGGTAGATAAGATCGGATTGCAGGATTTTCACCCCCACCCACACCTCCAACTTTTGACAGCTGAGAGCTTTTCCAGGGCAGGCAGTGCAAGGAGTAGGTATTTTTCAACTTTTCTAATGCCTGTGTCTAGCACAGTGCTTGGTATTACAACGTGATCAATGAGTGCTTGATGAATGAATGAATAAATAAATGCATTTATGCTTTCCCGGCTCTTATCACAGTAGAAGGGTGTCAGTGTATATATAACGTCATGGTTAGCAACAGGTTTGATGGGCTAAGAAATACTAATCAATGTGTCTGATTATAGAACACGGAGCTTCTCAGAAGAAAGGATTGCTCTTGAAAAGTTGTCCTCTTCTTCTGCATTTTGTGGTCACCTTTCATTATTCCTGAGTTCAGGAACATGTGCAATCGGAAAGGAACAAAGGCCTTCTTTTCCAGTCCCAGTAGGGACTTTATTGTGTTCTGCACACAGTAAGTAATAAATATTCATACTAATTGTGGGCAATGTCCTTTTTCCAGATGATTTCCCATTAGTCCCCTCTGTTCATGCAGGTGGCTGAAGGCAGATGACTTTGGCAAGGGGCTTGGCACTAATGGCCAAGTTTATGCTGGATCGCAGTATTCTATGCTATCTTATCTCGTTTCCTGGTTGGTCACCGTCACACAAGAAAGAACTTCCTCTGTGGGCTTTGCCCACTCTCATTCCCTTCACAAAGAACTTTGGGCTTAGATAAATTCATAAACTGCATCACATGAATGGAACCATTTCTGTTAAAGCTGGTGTTTCGCTAAAAGTCTCCTCTCATAAGCTCCCAGTGTCCCCAGGAACCTTTCAGCTGTGTCCTGGGGCTCAGTTATTCTCCCACGTTTATGACTGATCCCTCCTTCTCATTTGAGAGCTGTCTGGGGAGGACAGACATTGTGGCATCTGTGTGCAAACTTCTTTGAGAGTTTAATCTTGCAGGCGTCTCTGTGGCCACTTTTCCTCGTCTGCTTCTTGGGGGGTCTCAGTCTCAAAGCTGTCTGCGGCTCCATCTCACCTCCCTGAGCAGGAGGCACAGTCTGTCAGGAGGCCCTGCTGCCTTTGACCCAATGGCCAGGGCCCCACAGAAAAAGCCCTGGCCTGAAGTTTTTGTTTCAGTTCTGCTGTGTGACCTTAGGCAAGACACTTGATTTCTCTGAGCCTCAGTTTGCTCCTCAGAAAACAAAAAGGTTGGACGAGGTGCTCTCTGGAGTTCCTGCCATCTGTGTCCTTCCTCTGCTGTCTATGGGGAGGAAGGAGCAGCCTCTGTTCCTGGTGGGTACTCAGGCTGGAGGGGTAGGTAGGGAGGGGGTGAGCTCATGCTGCACCTCCATGGCCACAGTGGAGACCCTGAACCCTGACCTGTAGCCAGCGAGTCTGGGATGCTGGGGCGTGGGGCAGTCAAAGCCCCTGCTGGAAGCAAGTGGGGTTATTCAGCCCTGTGAGATGCCAAGGCATGGCTGAGCTTGGGCAGGGCGCTGAGAGGCTTGTGGCTGTAGTTGTGGGCAGAATTTCATGGCCTTCAAGGATGGCTACTGTATGTACCAGTGATAAATATTAGTCACTCTGGCAGCAGAATGAGTTTCCTGTGCTGTATTTTTGGCGGATGCCAAGGCATGGCTGAGCTTGGGCAGGGAGCTGAGAGGCTTGTGGCTGTAGCTGTGGGCAGAATTTCATGGACTTCAAGGATGGCTACTGTATATACCAGTGATAAATATTAGTCACTCTGGCAGCAGAATGAGTTTCCTGTGCTGTATTTTTGGCACTTCCAGAAAAGGGAAAGCCTTTCTCTCTGACAGGGCATAGGAGGGAGAAGCAGGAATGTGTCTCTTACCCTGGTGCCCTGTCTGCAGGTCCTGTGGGATTTTCAACCAGCCTGCATAGGGCCTGCAAATGCCTCCGATTGCCCTAGGTCGGACTAGGGACCACAAGGTGATGTCCAGTCCACTGTTGACATCACTGCTGGGCTGCATCACATCCCAGATCCAAGCTTGGGTCTGCCCTCCTCTTCTCCCATAATCCAGTGCAGAGAAGCAGGAATGTGTCTCTTACCCTGGTGCCCTGTCTGCAGGTCCTGTGGGATTTTCAACCTGCCTGCATAGGGCCTGCAAATGCCTCCGATTGCCCTAGGTCGGACTAGGGCCCACAAGGTGATGTCCAGTCCACTGTTGACATCACTGCTAGGCTGCATCACATCCCAGATCCAAGCTTGGGTCTGCCCTCCTCTTCTCCCATAATCCAGTGCCTCCCCAAGCCCTGTCAGTTCTGCCTCCAGAATATCCAAGTCCATCTGCTCCCCTGTTTCCACTGCTGCTTCCTCATCCAAATCAGGGTCTCTCTGGCCCAGCCTCCCTCCTCTCTGCTTTCCCTGTCTGCATCCTCCTCCCCACTGGGCCCATTCTCTATTGGCAGCTGGAGTGATCTCTAAAACATGTACTTCCTATCATCTGGCACATCTGCTGAAAATTGTTCAGGGGCTTCCTGTTGCCTTGAGGGTAAGGGTCCAAGTCCCTAACAAAGCTGTGGGGTCTGGCCCTGGCCTGGCCTTCCAGCCTCCACCCCTAGATGGGCTCTCAGCCCCACTCTGGCTGCCTTATATTTCCTTTAGGGCATTTGCACACGTTTCTTCTGCCTGGAATGCTCTTCCCCACAGTTTTCAGCTGGCTGATGTGAGTCAGGTCTCAGCTTAAATATCATTTAAAAGAGCCCTCTTTGATTCTCTCCTCCATCTTCATTATAGCCCCTGATACACTCTCTCATAAAGCCATGTTCTTTTCCTTCAGAGACCTTACCCCACTGGGTAGTTATAAACCTGTGTGATTGTTTACTGTCTTTCCCTTGAGGTCAGGGGCCATCTCTTTTGTTCTCCATTATACCCAGGGCCCAGCACCAAGGAGCTCAGTAAATATTTGCAGGCATGAATCATACGTGGAGGATGCTATGCTGTGATCGCCCCACACCTGGTTTCCTT
>NW_007741884.1:23365-23643 GCF_000696425.1 Galeopterus variegatus
ACAAATGGTGGGAATTCCAGGCACAGTGATTGTGATAGCTCCAGGAGAGAGGTGACTTTATCTGGGTGCAGGGGGCTTGGTCTTTCAGAGCCCCCAAATCCAGATTGATCTCTTATCTACCACCAGTCCCACCGCACGAGCATCCTGTCATTCTGCCCAGGGTGAGATTTACCAACACTTTGATTTCCGGTGCTGGAGGAGGTGAGGGTCTTGACCCCACATCTTCCTGCTCTCCTATGTCTGTGTTCATCTGCAGGGGGTGGCGGATGAAGCAGTAA
>NW_007741885.1:0-852 GCF_000696425.1 Galeopterus variegatus
TATTGAAAAGTGTTGATTTAATCCTAGCATTTTATTGATTTTTGTTTGGATGTCTTAAGTACCTTTATTCTTTTCTTTCTGATTTACTGTTTGTCTTCTGTATTTGTTGGTTTCTTGGGTTGTGGATAAACTTTTTTTTTCTCTTCATTGTTGGCATTTTTATTTTACTAGTGGGTTTTGATTTTTCTTGAGTTTTTATGGCAGTGGTAGTTACTTTTCAGGTACCAACCCAGTATTCCCTTGAGAATTTCTTGTAAGGGTGGTCGTATCGTAGTGAACTCCCACAGTTCTTGTTTGTCTGAGAAATATACTATTTGCCCTTCATTTCAGAAGGATAGCCTTGCAGGGTAGAGTATTCTCGGCTGGCAGTCTCTGTCTTTTCGTATTTTGAATATATCATCCCATTCCTTTCTGGCTTTTAGGGTTTGTGATGAAAAGTCTGATGTTAATCTGACTGGGGCTCCCTTATAGGTGACTTGATGCTTCTCTCTTGAAGCTTTTAATATTCTCTCTTTGTTTTTGAATTTTGCCAGTTTGACTACAACATGTCTTGGAAAAGACCTTTTTGGGTTGAATACAGTTGGGGATCTTTGAGCTTCCTGAATCTGAAGATCTGTGTCTTTTCCAATACCTGAGAAGTTTTCTGCCACTATTTTGTTGAATATGTTTTCAGAGTAATCGCCTTTTCCCTCTCCTTCTGGAATACCCATGACTCGGATATTTGAGCACTTAAGGTTGTCTGATATCTCTCTTAGATTTTCTGCAATGTTTTCAATTCTTTTTTCTTTTTCTTTTTGTGTGCCTGTGTTATTTCAAACAGCCCATCTTCAAGGTCAGAAGTTCTCTCTTCTG
>NW_007741885.1:1119-2033 GCF_000696425.1 Galeopterus variegatus
TTCATATTTCTGGTATCTTTCCTTTGATGTTTAGTCATTGTGGCAGGGGATTTCAAGGTCCTCTGTTTTAACACTATTGTCTGGCTAGGATGCTGCTGGGTCCGCCAATTTGGCATAGCTGCCTCAGTGTCTGCTTGGTTGCCCACTGGCACCTCAGGTCATGGTCACCTTGGGTCTTGCGCCTCTCCAGGGAGGTGCCTCTCTAGTCGGTGCACACTTGGCCAGGCTGGTGATGGAGTTCGGCAGTGGCAAGGCCTACCTGCTCGGTCGCACACTGGTACCATGGGGTGCGTGGTCTCTGTGGATCTCAGGCCTCCCCAGTGGGGTGCCTCTCTGATCGGCATGCACTTGGCCATCCTGGGGATGGAATCCAATGGTGGCGAGGCCTACCTCTGTCATTAATTTTTAGGTGATGCTGCCTCTTTCAGGAAAAATGTGTTTTCTGGATTCTACTATATGGGTTATAGTCTGTAGTAACTCTACTTGGCTAACTGTAGTATAACAAAATGTATGGAAGTTTCTAGGACTTTGAATTAACCTCACCCACAATGTTGGGATAGGCACTGATAAGAAGTACTCTCAATGAACTACAGCTGGTCACTCATAGGAAGTTCAGGCAGAGCATGATTTTACAGAGATGTGACACCAACAGGTAGACATTTAGACAGGCAATTATTTTCAAGGTGGATAACATATGAGAAAACTCAGACAGACTTGTAGGTTATCAAAATCAGAAGTGCGAGTACGTATATGGCAATTAGGCCTAGCTTGTGTTTAGGGACTGTATTGTCTAAGAGGGAAAGTGGCAAGAATAAGAGGGGACCCTTGTCATTGAGGGATAGAACATGATGTTGTATACCAAATATAGTTTTGGGACACAATAAAAAGGCAGATTCCAGTTTTCAAAACTGGGT
>NW_007741885.1:2551-11415 GCF_000696425.1 Galeopterus variegatus
GTATACCAAATATAGTTTTGGGACACAATAAAAAGGCAGATTCCAGTTTTCAAAACTGGGTACAAGGTGGTAACCAGTTTTAAAAGCAAGGCAGGACCTTTACCTGAGTACTGAGGCTCAGGATAACACTAAACCTGCCTTGATGCTGAGTCTCCAAGAATTAGACTAGAACTACTCAAATTCCTACTGAAGTTTAGTATTATTATCAATTATGAGGATAGGGTTAATGCTTGAAATGTTGATCAAATTGTCCTAGATGTGAGGAAAAGAAGGGTGCAGAGACTAGATCTCCACAGAGTACTTCACACTCCAGCCTTGTCCTACAGTGATCTTGTTTCATTTTTGAAGGATTTTAAAATACCAGTATTTCTTGCAAATCGAGACCACTTTGAGATATCATCTCACCCTGGTTAGACTGGCTGTTATCTAAAAGACTGAGAATAACAAATGCTGGCAAGGATGTGGCAAAAAAGGAAACCCTCCTACACGGTTGGAAGGACTATAAGTTAGTGCAGCCATTATGGTAAACAGTATGGAGGTTCCTCAGACAACTACAGATAGAACTGCCATGTGATCCCACCTTCCCACTTTTGGGTATGTACCCAAAGGAATGGAAATCATCATGTCTGCACTCTCATGTAACACAGATCTATTTACAGCAGCCAAGATGTGGTACCAACCTAAATGTCCATTGATAGACAACTGGATAAAGAAAATGTATATATACACAATGGAATACTACTCAGCCATAAAAAAGAATGAAATTCTGCCATTCACAGCAACACGGATGAACTTGAAGAAAATAACGTTAAGTGAAATAAGCCACGCACAGAAAGAGAAATACTTCATGTCCTCACTTATTAGTGAAAGAGAGAGAGAGAGAGAGAGAGAGAGAGAGAGAGAGAGAGAGAGAGAGAAACGACAATAAAATGCCAAACTTTCAGAAAGAGAGAACAGACCTATAGTTACTAGAGGTGGGAAAGGGTGAGGGGGAGTGGGGTTAGGGAGTAAGTAGGTAGGGGACACAAAGAAAGAATAATTATGATTTGTAATGATGAACATGCTAATAATATTGATTTGATCATCATATACTGTACATAAATACTGATAGTCAATTCTGTACCCCATAAATACGTATAATCAAAAATAAATAAGTAAATAATTTTTTAGGAAAAAAACCCAGGTATTTCTTTGTAATATGTATTTATGTGTAGAATATGTAGAAGTAAAGTCTAGGTTTCATCTTAGTGTTTCTAATCCTAGACAAGTTAGTCTGATCTTCTCTTTTCAGTGCTTAGTCTTTGAAAAAGAGGACTTTGTTATTGTCAGTAATGCCTGTTTAGTGTGTATACCTTCTATGATAATTTTAATTTATATCTATTTTAGATTGAACATGTTGCTTCTAAATCTTATTCTAGAAAGAAGAAAATATGTCCTCTAGAAGAATTTTGCATTGCTTTTATTTTTTAAAATTCTGTAAATGTAGTTATTGTAATCATTTTATGGTTATTTTGTTCCTTATTTTTTCCTAATTATTTTATATGCATTATTTTTGTAATTTCTTTGTAGAGCTAGGAAAATAATTCTTTTACTAGGCACCCTAAACAAGAAGTTTCCCACCGTTTAAAGATATGTAAATATACTACCAAATATAGTATCTATGAGTGGTCTAAATAATAACACTACATCTATATTCTGGCACACCAACTCAAATACACTCCTTTTGGTCTTAGCATTTGATAACTACCATGTTAATAACAGTACCATTGTTAGCCTCAAGCAAGAGAGAAACTTGCTCTCAGCTCTGCTCTTTAGAGGGTCCTGCATATCACAAATACAAATACAATAAATGTATTAATAAACACTTGAGTGCCCCGTCACTCAGGATCTAACACTTAGCACTGGCATAGCATGCCCCATAATACTAGACATCTACTCTTGTTACTCTGTATTAGTTATCTATTGCTATGTAACAAGTTAGTGATTTAAAACAACGTGTGTGTATTATTTCTTATACTTTCTATGGATCAGGAATTTGGTAGTGGCTTAGCTGGGTTGTTATAACTCATGAAGTTGCAGTTAAGATTTAGGCTAAGGCTATAGTCATCTGAAGGCTTGACTGGGGCTGTAGGATCTGCTTTTAAGGGGGCTCACTTACTGGCTGGCCAATTTGGGGCTAGTTGTCGGTGGGAGACCTCACTTCTTACCCATGGAAACCTCTCCACAGGCCTACTTGAGTGTCTTCAAAACACGGCTTTGGCTTCCTCTAGAGTGAGTGGTCCGTGAGAACAAGATGGAAGCTGTAATGTCTTTCATGACCTAGCCTTGGAAATTACACAGTGTCACTTCTATATTCTGCTGGTCACATAGGCCAGCTCTGATTCAAGGTGAGAGGAGACTCTACCAGAACATGAATAAGAGGAAGCAAGGATCATGGGGTCCATCACTGAGACTGGCTACCACAGTTTATTAATGTTTAGGCTTCAGAGAAATTCTTCTTCACATCTCTTGCCAAAATCTTCATGTCTGAATCTACGAAGGTTTGCAGGTGGTACCATTGCTGACATTGGAGATAGAAATTGCTTAGGATTGTGGTGAGGATTTGAGCAGGCAGTAGAAGCATATAGGCAAGAGGAAAGACAAATTATCTAATTTTCCTCTCAGCATGAATGCAATAGAATCTTGCATGATGTATTGTTTCCTAGTCATTCAATGCTTGTTTTTTCTGTCTTCTCTTTTTATTCTGATTTATGGTTCCAGAGGTAGTAGGATTAATGTGTATTTGCCACAGTTGCACTTGGAGACTGAGAAACATTTTGCATTATGAAACAATTCATATTCTTAAATTTGTATTTATATAGGTATAGACACAAAATTCATGAAGCATGATAAAAATTCTTTACATTGGCAACTATATGGACATAAATGCTAGAATAAATAAAGTTTAAAAAATATAGATATTTAATAAGATTAAGTCAAAATTTTTAAAAAGTAAATCTAAACATTTAATATTTTAAATTTTGATATTAATTAATTATAATTTTTAATAGAAAATAGCAGTAGAAAATCTCAAAGAGATGATCTACTTAAATTTTTAAAAGCTGGAAACAATGACATTAGTCTTATATTGAGCATTATGTACACTAAAAATTGCAAATAGGACTTTATACATTCCGTCTAAAGATTTAATTGCCAACTTTTTTGTTTGTTTTCTATTTCTGCTGCTACATGACAAATACCAAAAACTTAGGAGCTCAAAATAGCACCTGTTTATTATCTCACAGTCTTCATGGTTCAGGAGTCCAAATATTACTTAACTGGTCAGCTCAGGTCATAAAGTTGCAAACAAAGTGTCAGTAGAGCTGTACAAGAAGGATTGACTGGGGAAAAGTTTACTTTCGGGCTCATCCACATTGTGGGAAAAATTTATTCCTTGAAGGTGCAGACCTGAGGGCCTTGTTTTTTGCTGACTCTTGGCAGTAGTCCATCCTCAAGTCCTATGGACTGTCCATAGTTCCTAGAGGTCACCCACAGTTCCTTGACACATGGGTTTCTCCAACACAGTTGCTTACTTCATCAGCTTGCAGGGAAAGTCTCTAGCTCCAGGCTGCTAAGACAGAGTCTTATGTAGTGTAACATAATCCCAGAGTGACATCCCATCACCTTAGCTATGTGCTATTTGTTAGATGAAGCAAGTTATAGGTGCTACCCACACTCTAAGAGAGGATCCTATACCAAAGTGTAAGCACCAGGAGGTGAGAGTCATTAAGGATCATCTTAAAGTCTATCACACTGATCAGTGGAAATGAATAAGAAAATTATTTACAACTTGAAGAGATGAGATGAAACCCCTGAAATGTCATATTCTTTATAATAGCTTATATAAATAAAATAAATTATATATATAAAATTTTATGACTCATCAAAGCATTGAAAATGTAAAAAAGAGAACTATATATAACACAGAAGCAACAATGCAACTCTGACATGCCATTAAAAGATGAAGATAAAATTCCTGAAATTGGCAAATTGGGCAAGAAAGCCAAAAACTCTGGAGCTTTCCTATCTCTATTGGATGATAATCCTGGAAAATGGCCATTATATCCTTTGGCAGTGTGAGGGTATTTCTAGGAAAGCACAATTTGATTTAAATTAATGATTATAATTCTCTACTAGGAGAATATGACAGAAAATAATTTCATTTTGCAAAAATTCTTTCAAGTGGAGAAAGAAAATGTAATAACTGTCTTTTGTACTTTAAAATCAAATGCAAAGTATTTTGTCACTACTGTTCCACATTTCACAACCAATCTTAAAGGTCATTTTTTGGCAATGAAGATATGTGGCTGAAAACATTTAGGCTCATGATCAAAAGAATACAGAATGTTGCCTGTAATATAAAAGAACAATATGCGTGTAGTTACTAGAGTTGAAATAACAACTGAATAAACAGCAAACAGACAATGAAATATTCAACAATATAAAACATTGCATGATGTTCTTTAAAAGAAATTATTACGTGTTCAATATACAGTCAAGTATAAAGATACATTTTGTGGCATCAACCCTATATAGTATTTCATAAGACAAGAAAAATTATCTAGATTTAGTAGAAATTATTTCAAAAATTGATGAGGCAATGATCAACATGTGAAAAGGATAAAAATAATAAAATAAATTATCTCTAGAGTAGAAAAATAAAAATGAAATGAAATGTTTAATGGGAAATAAAGTGAGAGGACAAATAATACATAAAAAAAATTAAAAGTAGATAGTACTCAGCTCAACTAAATTGTTTCAGGGGCAAAGTCAAGATAAACAGTTAATACTTATACATGTTGTTGAATTGTTAGAACAGGAAGTTGAAATTAACAAATTGTTTTATTATTTTTATGCTGGTTGTAGAAAGTACAGGTTGTGTTATAAGTGAAGAACTGATCATAGTCCTCTTTCCTCTTCCCTCTCTCTCTTCCCTCTCTTAGGTGAGGAGAAATCATTAATTTTGTGGAAGGCAGAGCTGGAGAGCAGCCTCTCCCACTGTATTGGGGGGGGGTGGACATTAAGTCCCAAATAGCACATCCTCTGGTCAATCTTGAATGTTTTTGGCAGTCCCGCTGCTTGTGCAGATGATTAATTCTTGGTTTTTGTTTTTTTAAGAACAACTTTAGGGAGCTATCATTCACATACCATAAAATTCACCCTTTTAAAGTGTGTAATTTAGTGATTTTTAGTATATTCACAATTCTGTAGCCATCACACTGTCTAATTTTAGAACATTTTCATCACTCCAAAAGAAATCCTGTACTCATTAGCAGTCATTCACCATTCTTCGCCCACATCACCAGCCCTAGGCAGCCATTAATCCACTTTACATTTCTGTGGATTTGCCTATTCTGTATGTTTCACATTCATGGAATCGTGCAATGTGTCCCCCATTCCTTATTATTTCACTGAGGTTTCTGGAAAACTTACTTATGATTTGTCTAAAAAAAAATCAATAATCTCTAATGTTTCAAATTTATTACAGTATTTTTCCTCTACTTTTTCCATTACCTGTGCATCATAAATACTCTCATATGTCCATATTAGCTCATACTGAATAGAATGATGTATTGCGGATTCATAAGCTTGTTGACAACAGAATTTCACTTCCAAGTACAATGAAAGCAAAACGCCTGCTTGAACTTCAACTGACTTTGAAGGGGGTATGGCTACAATATGTTTCACTACACAGATGGTTTTTAAATTATCCTCTGATTAAGAATAAGAGAAACTGTGCTTCTAGTATGAATTAACTATATTTGGGAAACATCAGACTTTTCTTTCCAAAGTTAAACTATCTTTTAAATTTAACCCATTCACATTTGTGCTGGGGGAGCCAGTAATTTTTTGCAATCAGTTAAACATATAATATTTAATATTGGCTTACTTAAATAAAGAAATTGTAAGAATCTAATGATGTACTTTCATTTTTATTATGACTTTTTAAAATGAATATTATTAGAATGTTTATCATAGTAAGTCTTATAAACTATTTTAGAAAGTAGACTTTTAAAAAGTGAGATTTAAAGTTGAGAAATTCAATGATAATTCATCAGGGAAAAACTTCAGCATATAAAGTAAAAGTAGCTGAGTATTGAGTTATATTGCAATAGAATTTATAATGACAAAGTTTCTTCTTGGAAAAACTTCAGCATATAAAGTAAAAGTAGCTGAGTATTGAGTTATATTGCAATAGAATTTGTAATGATAAAGTTTCGTCTCAGCTGAGTATTGAGTTATATTGCAATAGAATTTATAATGACAAAGTTTCTTCTTTTACTACCTTTCATAATTTTGCAGTGTAGGCATTTGGGAAGCTTTAATTTTCAGTGGCACCAAATTTTATGTTTGCATTGTTTACGTGTATTATGTTTTCCCCCAGTAAAATTGTACTTAAAGGACTTTTTGTTTTACAAATTGAGTCTTGGAATGACGAGTTTAAGTAGTCAGTATAGCGTAGTAGAAAGAGCATGGACTCTGGAATCAAACTGCCTCTATTCAAATCTCAGTCCTCCCNGCTCAACTAAATTGTTTCAGGGGCAAAGTCAAGATAAACAGTTAATACTTATTATACATGTTGTTGAATTGTTAGAACAGGAAGTTGAAATTAACAAATTGTTTTATTATTTTTATGCTGGTTGTAGAAAGTACAGGTTGTGTTATAAGTGAAGAACTGATCATAGTCCTCTTTCCTCTTCCCTCTCTCTCTTCCCTCTCTTAGGTGAGGAGAAATCATTAATTTTGTGGAAGGCAGAGCTGGAGAGCAGCCTCTCCCACTGTATTGGGGGGGGGTGGACATTAAGTCCCAAATAGCACATCCTCTGGTCAATCTTGAATGTTTTTGGCAGTCCCGCTGCTTGTGCAGATGATTAATTCTTGGTTTTTGTTTTTTTAAGAACAACTTTAGGGAGCTATCATTCACATACCATAAAATTCACCCTTTTAAAGTGTGTAATTTAGTGATTTTTAGTATATTCACAATTCTGTAGCCATCACACTGTCTAATTTTAGAACATTTTCATCACTCCAAAAGAAATCCTGTACTCATTAGCAGTCATTCACCATTCTTCGCCCACATCACCAGCCCTAGGCAGCCATTAATCCACTTTACATTTCTGTGGATTTGCCTATTCTGTATGTTTCACATTCATGGAATCGTGCAATGTGTCCCCCATTCCTTATTATTTCACTGAGGTTTCTGGAAAACTTACTTATGATTTGTCTAAAAAAAAATCAATAATCTCTAATGTTTCAAATTTATTACAGTATTTTTCCTCTACTTTTTCCATTACCTGTGCATCATAAATACTCTCATATGTCCATATTAGCTCATACTGAATAGAATGATGTATTGCGGATTCATAAGCTTGTTGACAACAGAATTTCACTTCCAAGTACAATGAAAGCAAAACGCCTGCTTGAACTTCAACTGACTTTGAAGGGGGTATGGCTACAATATGTTTCACTACACAGATGGTTTTTAAATTATCCTCTGATTAAGAATAAGAGAAACTGTGCTTCTAGTATGAATTAACTATATTTGGGAAACATCAGACTTTTCTTTCCAAAGTTAAACTATCTTTTAAATTTAACCCATTCACATTTGTGCTGGGGGAGCCAGTAATTTTTTGCAATCAGTTAAACATATAATATTTAATATTGGCTTACTTAAATAAAGAAATTGTAAGAATCTAATGATGTACTTTCATTTTTATTATGACTTTTTAAAATGAATATTATTAGAATGTTTATCATAGTAAGTCTTATAAACTATTTTAGAAAGTAGACTTTTAAAAAGTGAGATTTAAAGTTGAGAAATTCAATGATAATTCATCAGGGAAAAACTTCAGCATATAAAGTAAAAGTAGCTGAGTATTGAGTTATATTGCAATAGAATTTATAATGACAAAGTTTCTTCTTTTACTACCTTTCATAATTTTGCAGTGTAGGCATTTGGGAAGCTTTAATTTTCAGTGGCACCAAATTTTATGTTTGCATTGTTTACGTGTATTATGTTTTCCCCCAGTAAAATTGTACTTAAAGGACTTTTTGTTTTACAAATTGAGTCTTGGAATGACGAGTTTAAGTAGTCAGTATAGCGTAGTAGAAAGAGCATGGACTCTGGAATCAAACTGCCTCTATTCAAATCTCAGTCCTCCCCATCTCTAGTGGCCTAACCTATGCAAGTGACTTAGTCTCTCTGCACTTTAATTTTCTCAACTGCAAAGTGAGGATATTAATAATAATTGAAAGACCTGTTGTGAAGATGAAATGAAGTGTGTACATATAATAATGTGTATAAAGTCCTTTGTATATGGTAAGGGCTTAATAATACTAGCTATTTCATTCTTATAGCTATAGGAAGAGTGTGAAATAGCAGAGATAACTAGTGGATTGGTCAGCTAAAAGTCTCGGTTATGTTCCTTCTTATTCAGTGATTCTTTTATGTAATAATGAGCTAATTTTTGTCCTCTCCAACTTAGCTTTCTACATATATTATGCAGCATGTAGAATAACTTTTAAAACATATAGAAATACTGTACTTAAAATCAATGAAGTATTATGTAAAAATAATGCAAGTGTTTGTTGCATTNAGTGTGAAATAGCAGAGATAACTAGTGGATTGGTCAGCTAAAAGTCTCGGTTATGTTCCTTTTTATTCAGTGATTCTTTTATGTAATAATGAGCTAATTTTTGTCCTCTCCAACTTAGCTTTCTACATATATTTTGCAGCATGTAAAATAACTTTTAAAACATATAAAAATACTGTACTTAAAATCAATGAAGTATTATGTAAAAATAATGCAAGTGTTTGTTGCATT
>NW_007741885.1:12382-15926 GCF_000696425.1 Galeopterus variegatus
AAATACTGTACTTAAAATCAATGAAGTATTATGTAAAAATAATGCAAGTGTTTGTTGCATTTCCATTTAGGGTTAGAAAACAAATATTTTCTATTACTAAATTCTTTTTTATAAAATACAGCAAAAATGCCTGATCAGTGTGAAAGCATAAAAACATAAAGGAAAACACAGCAAAAATGAATTCTTTATATACTTTAGTTTTAATAGCAATCTTACTCTTTCCCTACACCAGGGTTTTCCAGGTGACTTTGGAGACAGAGGCCCTGCTGGTCTTGATGGCAGTCCTGTGAGTACGTTGTGAAGTTTCAGCCTTGCATTCTAACATCGTTTATACTCCATAGCAACTGCACTTGCAATCCTCCTCATACATGTGTATAAGAACTGTTGGCCAGACAGTTTTCATACCCCTGTGCACACTCCAATTTATGATTTTTCCAACATGGGAAACAAGCCAAAAATGTTTTGGATAAATTCTATCATGACATAGATTTATTAAAATTAATTACTTTGACCTTGTTAAAAGTGACTGCTTAAGTAGAATATTAAAAATATATGATAAAAATACTGACTTTTATACATGAAGGTACTAACAAGTTGCATGTAAAAATTATATACTCAGTGATTGCTCTTTTTTTAAAAAAACAAAAACTGTATTTTTTAACATAAACTTTAGCAAGGTCAAGACACTTTTGTAAGTGTTGATACCAGCCATTTAGTCTATGCATAAAGAACTGAGGGTCCTGGGAAGTTAACCATATCAATACATTCTTTTTCACATTATTAAGTGAAGAAAAATGGGTGCCTTTTAAAGATTTTTTTAAGATTAGAGAACAAGAAGAAGTGAGAAGAAGCTAAAGCAGGCCTGTAAGTTGGATGCCTAATGATTTTCTATTGAGACTCTCATGAAATTGCCCTAGTTTGATGAGAGGAATGAGCAGGAGCATTACTGTGGTGGAGAAGGATGCTCTGATGAGGGTTTCCCAGGCATTTTTCTGCTAAAGCTTTGGCTAACTTTCTCAAAACATTCTCATAATGAGCAGATGTTATAGTTCTTTGGTCTTCCAGAAAGTCAAGTAAAATGCCTTGAGCATCCCAAAAAACTTGTGGCCATGAGGACCTTTGCTCTTAACCAGTCCGCATTTGCTTTGGCTGGACCACTTCCATCTCTCAGTAGCCATGGCTTTGATTGTATTTTGTCTTCAGGATCATATTAGTAAAGCCATGTTTCATCTCCTGTTACAGTTATTTGAAGCAATGCTTCAGAATCTTGATCCCATTTGTTTAAAACTCCCTTTGAAAGCTCTGCTCTTATCTTATCTGCAGCTGATCTGGATGCAACAGTTTTGGCACTCTTTGAGTGGAAAATTTGTTGACTGTAATTTTTCAGTCAAAATTGAGTAAACTGAACCAATTGAGATGTCTATGGTGTTGGCTATTGTCTCTGCTGTTAATCATTAGTCCTCTTCAATTAGCGCACCAACAAGATTAATTTTTCCTTGCAAATCGTTGTGGAGTGATTGCTCTTTTTGACTCAGACCTGCCATTGAGCCAGGTCTACGTGTGTTATAATTGAGATGTCTATGGTGTTGGCTATTGTCTCTGCTGTTAATCATTAGTCCTCTTCAATTAGCGCACCAACAAGATTAATTTTTCCTTGCAAATCATTGTGGAGTGATTGCTCTTTTTGACTCAGACCTGCCATTGAGCCAGGTCTACGTGTGTTATAGAGAAGTCTTTTCTACTTTGAGATTATTCAGGTATTGATGTTCAGATTGGGGAAGAGTTACCATTCTAAAGTTAGTTCAACTATATTATCTAAGAATGATGGTGTATTGCTGTTTTTTGACACTAGGTAGAAATAGCTTCATTTTTTGCTCTCAGAGCATCTGATACTTATCCTCCAATCTATAATAATACACATATTCATTTCATAAGATTTTAAAGTGAATTAGAATCAATCACAAAACCCTTGTAGCTTAAATTAGGAATTGTTTCCATATTTAGGCATATGTAAATCACTAGCCTAAAGAGTCTGAAACTAGTTTCCTTTTTTACATCTCTTTCCAATTTATAATTCTATTAACTAATTCAGTGAATTTAGCCAAGGTTTCACTTGTTATAAAGCATGGCAGATAGAGAAGAGTAGTACTGATTTCCAAAAAGTAGTTAAACACTTGAATGATGTTTTAAGTGGCATGTTTACCATTTTTTTCTTTACAATAATTCTGGGGAGGTTCCCATTTCAAGCATTATAAAGGAAGCATTATTTCTTTTTTAAAAAATACCATTTGTGTACCATAGTTTGAAGCCATCTTTTTAAACTTTTTTGTCAATTACATATACATGAAGTCTGTTAGGATTGGACTCCTACAATATTTAAAACTTTCTTTTTGAAATCTGCTCTTCCTTTAAAATACAATGGAATGCATCTTGAAGAACACTGAGTTTAAAAACTTTTAAATGCAAGAGTGAACTAGATATTTTTTGTTTATTGGTTTATAATTCTCTATAGTTTATACTATGCCTTTGTTTCAAAACAGGATTTGAAAAGAAAAAGTAGAGACTGTAAACAGTGTGACACTGACATGGAGTAGATTAGGAATTATGTTAAAGACTATAAAGTATGATGACAATGAGTTCAAAAAACTGATCATAAATCAACTTGAAAAATTAATATTGATAATTATAATCTTATATGAGGGTACTTCAGAAACTTTGTAGAAAAATTGAATTGAAAGATATTATGAATCTTTCCGCAAATTTTTTGATGTCCCCTCATTTTTATGTAAGTAAATTTAACAATGTTGATAATTTCTTACATTGTATAATGTTTTTTAAAAATTTTCAAAACCTTTTATCCATATGAAATTTTTCATTGTGACCTTTACAACAATGAGAACAAAGATTTTTGTTTTATAATTGAGAAAAGTGAAGCTTAGAGAACTTAAATGATGTACATCAAAAGAGTTGATAGGACTCTAAACTGAAAATGTTCTTCTAACCCTATATTCCGACCACCTGCTTTTTTATGTAATACATAGGCTAGTTATATCTCTAATGTTGATTACTGATGGTGATGGCAGAGGTAGGGTCTAGGGAGGCCTAATGGCTGGCCTCAACCCACCCCGTTCTCTTACCAGGTTCATGACTCTGCCACAGGAAAGAATTTAAGGGCAGAGTCACAGTAGAGAGTGAGAACAAGTTTAAGAAGTACTCCCCAGAGAGAGTGCGGGATAGCACAAACAAGAAATACTTAAAGGTCAGTACAGAGTGCAGGCTGGCTCAAGAGAATGAACAGCTGTTTGCTGAAAGTAAGTTTGATACAAAAAGAAAGAAATACACACTCCACAGGCAGAGTGCAGGCTGGCTCCAGGGGAGTGAGCAGCAGCCCTGCCTTCTGGGATCCAGCTTATAATAGCTTCGCTACCTAACGGATATTCAACTAAGGGGGTGGTGGTTCCCAGTTGTGTAACATTAGTCTTGCACATGCTCAACTGGTCTCTTCCTGGAGCATGTTCATTGGTCAAATTCTATCACATGCACT
>NW_007741885.1:16907-18394 GCF_000696425.1 Galeopterus variegatus
TGTAATTTATATTTGTTAGATGTGTTTTAAAAACACAGGAAAATGAGAAGTTTTTGTATCATTATTGGATATCAACCTTGCTCAAATGTATTTTTCAACCAGATATGAAAATTAGACCAGTAGTTTGAATCAAAATATTAATTATATGTTATGGTAAGCTAAAATAACAATACATTTTATAGATTTACATTTTTGTGTATGTACCTGTCTCATTAAAGGATATTTAATCAAGACTCAGTTTCCTGAAAAGTATAAGACATAGAACAGCTGCTTCTTTCCTTTCATATGGTTTTCCATTCCATCTGATCTGGAGAGAGACAGAGCTAAACAAAAACACAGGGTAACTGTAGACTTTTCTTTATGGAATATAACTGAATAAATGATTAGGAAAACTATCCTGAACAAAGGTAGGAGCTAGACTTCACCGATGCCATTAGACATTTCAATACCTAATGTATTTATTATACTGAAAGTACAAGTGACTATATTATTTGTCCACTTATCACTTTTTATATAGTGAATTCAACTCAATTTTGCTGGAGTTTCTGATGTAGGCAAAGAATGGTTTAGTAAAAACAATTCTGTGGAGACTAAAACAATGTAGTCCAGATATGTAGCTTTCTCATAAATTTTAGCTTATGCATTGGAGTGAACTATTTCTGATATATCTTCATAAATATATTTCTCTCAGTCAAGCTTAGTATTCATGACAGGGATATATGCATTGCAGATATTTTACATAGATTTAGAGCCATATGCTTTAGCATTCAGCTAATCTAAAGGCAGGATTGACATATGTTTATGAAAGGTAAGTAGTTTAATGAGAATAGAGTCATAAAAGTAAACTGCCTATATCTATACACAAGTGAGATGTGACCATGGGGAGAGGTACGATTTTCCTTAAAAATCAAGTGAGAGCTTGCTCTAACATGTAAAATGGGTAATTAAGACTCCAGAGTTTTATACCATAATTTGTAGCCACAGTATTTTTAGTCTAAATTTGAACACAGGTCTTCTGACCCCAATTTCAATGCTCTGTCCCTTACCTTCAACTGTTATAAAGCACAAGGTGATGATTTGGTAAAAGGAATGTCAGGTGGTAAAACTGAGGTCAGTATAACAAGTTTTAAAATACATGAGTATCTGAAGAACAAACTTAGTCAAAGAACCTAAGTTGGTCTAAGACATGTGAACTTTTCTCTTACATAACATTGACAGTATTAGTAGTAGTAGTAATATAATTATCAATAGTACCTCACATTAATTTAGGATTTTCTATGTACTAGCCACAACTATTATTTCTTTCTTTTTTTTTCAGATGAATTTTCTTTTTTTCTTCTTTTAAATTTTTATTTTGTTGATATAAAATGTGGTTGATTATTATGGCCCATTACCGAAACTTCCCTCCACCCTCTCCTCCCTCCCGCCCAACAATGTCCTTTCCGTTTGCTTGTTGTAACAACTTCAAAAAATTGTAGTTGTTATAT
>NW_007741885.1:19769-23636 GCF_000696425.1 Galeopterus variegatus
CTTCTATGTTTTCTTTAAGAAGTTTTATTGTTTCAGGGTGTATATTTAAATCCTTAATCCAGTTTGAGTTGATTTTAGTGTATGGTGAGAGGTATGGGTCTAGTTTCATTCTCCTGCATAGGGATATCCAGGTATCCCAGCACTATTTGCTGAAGAGGCAGTCCCTTCCCCAGTGAATAGGCTTGGTGCCTTTGTCAAAGATCAGATGGCAGTAAGTGTGTGGGTTGATTTCTGGATTCTCTATTCTATTCCATTGATCAGTGTGTCTGTTTTTATGCCAGTACCATACTGTTTGGGTTATTATAGCTTTGTAGTATAGCTTAAAGTCAGGTAGTGTTATGCCTCCTACTTTATTTTTTTGCTCAGCATCGTTTTGGCTACATGTGGTCTTTTATTATTCCATATAAATGTCTGGATAGTTCTTTCCATTTCTGAGAAAAATGTCATTGGAATTTTGATGGGGATTGCATTGAATTTGTATATCACTTTGGGTAGTATGGACATTTTCACTATGTTGATTCTTCCAATCCAAGAGCATTGGATATCTTTCCATCTTCTTGTATCCTCTCTTATTTCTCGCAGTAGTGGTTTGTAGTTCTCATTATAGATATTTTTTACATCATTGGTTAACTCAATTCCTAAGTATTTTATTTTTTTGGTGGCTATTGTAAATGGGCNGCTTTAGGCTGTTCGATATATAGGATCATGTCATCTGCAAACAGGGATAGCTTGACTTCTTATTTTCTTTTCTTTTTTTGTCCTTTTTGAGACTGGATGCACCGCGCTCAGCCAGTGAGCACTGTGAGCGCACTGGTCATCCCTATATAGGATCTAACCCGTGGCGGGAGTGCTGCTGCACTCCCAGCGCTGCCCTCTCCCGAGTGCGTCGCAGGCTCGGCCCCTTCATTTCCAATCTGGACGCCCTTTATTTTCTTCTCTTCTCTGATTGCTCTGGCTAGTACTTCCAATACTATATTGAATAGGAGTGGTGAGAGTGGGCATCCTTGTCTAGTTCCTGTTCTTAAAGGAAAAGCTTTCAGCTTTTCCCCTTTCAGGGTGATATTGTCAGTAGGTTTGTCATATATGGCTTTAATTATGTTGAGATACTATCCATCTATACCTATTTTATAGAGGGCCTTTGTCATGAATGAGTGCTGAATTTTATCAAATGCTTTTTCAGCAACTATAGAGATGATTATATGGTCCTTGTCTTTGATTTTATTAATATGGTGTATCACATTTATTGGTTTGCGTATGTTGAACAAACCTTGCATCCCTGGGATGTATCCTGCTTGATCATGGTATATAATTTTGCATATGTGTTGCTGTATTCTGTTAGCTCGTATTTTATTGAGGATTTTTGTGTCTATGTTCATCAAGGATATTTTCTTTTTTAGTTGTATCTTTACCTGGTTTTCGTATCAGGGTGATGTTTGCTTCATAGAATGAGTTTGGGAGAATTGCCTCTGATTCAATCTTTTGGAATAGTTTGTAGAGAATTGGTGTCAATTACTCTTTGAATGTTTGTTAGAATTCTGCTAGGTATCTGGCCTCACCTCCACCCCCAGCCCACATCACTGGTGAGACGATGACTGCATAAATGCAATAGACTCTATCAAGAAGTGGAATGAGACAGGCTATACATTGTAGACCCTGATCCACAGCTGGACCTATGTTGCTAGTTTTTTGGTTAGGGTTCAGTCTTGCTCCATGGGAGCAGTTCCTTGGCACTTGGCTCTGCATTCTGTTGGTTATAGTGAGTCAAAGAGCCATCCTTGATTCAGTGAAAAGGGGCTACATAAAGGCTTAAATATTGGGAGTGTGGTTTGTTGGGCATCTTTAAAAAATTTTATTATTTATTTATTTATTATTACATTTTTAATTTTTAATTTTATTTTATCAATATACTATGTGGTTGATTATTGTGGCCCACTACTGAAAGCTTCCTCCCCCCTCCCTCTTCCCCCTCCCTCAAACAACCTCATATCTCTTTGCTTGTTGTAACAACTTCAAGGAATTGTGATTGTGGTGTCTTCTTCCCTCACCCCCCCCCCCCATTTTTTTTTGTTTTTTTTTTTTTTTTTTTTTTTTTTTTTTTTATCCATTTCCTCCAGGTTTTCGAACTTGTTGGCGTATAGCTGTTTATAGTAGTCTCGGATGATTCCTTGTATTTCATTTGGGTCAGTTGTAATATCACCTTTTTCATTTCTAATTTTTGTTATTTGAATCTTCTCTCTTCTTTTTTTTGTTAGCCATGCAAGTGGTTTGTCGATTTTGTTTATCTTTTCAAAAAACCAACTTTTTGATTTGTTGATCTTTTGTATTGTTTTTTGGTTTTCAATTTCGTTAAGTTCTGCTCTGATCTTGATGATTTCTTTCCTTCTGCTAACTTTAGGTTTGGATTGTTCTTGTTTTTCTAGTTCTTTAAGGTGCATTATTAGATTGTTCACTTGCCAGCCTTCCATTTTTCTGAGGTAGGCGTTTAATGCAATAAATTTCCCCCTTAGTACTGCCTTTGCTGTATCCCACACGTTTTGGTATGATGTATCATTATTTTCATTAGTTTCAATAAATTTTTTTATTTCCTGTTTGATTTCTTCTTGGACCCATGTATCGTTAAGTAGAATGCTGTTTAATTTCCATGTGTTTGTATACTTTTCAGGGTTTTGTTTATTATTGATTTCTAGTTTTAATCCATTGTGGTCTGAGAAAATACATGGGATAATTCCAATTTTTTTGAATTTTTTGAGACTTGATTTGTGTCCTAATATGTGATCTATCCTGGAGAATGATCCATGTGCTGCTGAGAAGAATGAATATTCTGTGGTTGTTGGATGGAATGTTCTGTAGATATCTACCAAGTCCAATTGGTCTAGAGTGTTGTTAAGATCTTGTATTTCTCTGCTGATTCTTTGCCTAGATGATCTGTCCAATATTGACAGTGGGGTGTTCAGGTCCCCTGCTATTATGGTATTAGTGTCTATTTCCTTCTTTAGGTCTAATAGAGTTCGTTTTGTAAATCTGGTTGGCTGCGTACTTATTTATGATTCTTATGTCTTCTTGATGCATCAGTCCTTTTATCATTATGTAGTGACCCTCATTGTCTCTTTTTATGGTTTTTAGTTTAAAGTCTATTTTGTCAGATATGAGAATAGCTACTCCAGCTCGTTTTTCTTTTCTGTTTGCATGGAAGATCTTTTTCCATCCTTTCACTCTTAGTCTATTTGAGTCTTTGTGGGTGAGGTGGGTCTCTTGTAGGCAGCTTATAGTTGGGTCCTCCTTTCTAATCCAGTCAGCCAGTCTGTGTCTTTTGGTTTGGGAATTTAAGCCTTTTACATTAAGAGTTGTTATTGAAAGGTGTTGATTTATTCCCAGCATNTTGCTGTATTCTGTTTGCTAGTATTTTAGTGAGGGTTTTTGCATCTATATTCATCAAGGATTAAGGCCTGTAGTTTTCTTTTCTGGTTACATCTTTACCTGGTTTTGGTATCAGGATGATGTTTGCCTCATAGAATGAGTTTGCACGATTTGCGTCTGATTCGATCTTTTGGAATAGTTTGTAAAGAATCGGTGTTAATTCCTCTTTCAATGTTTGGTAAAATTCTGCTGTGAATCCATCTGGTCCTGGGCTTTTCTTTGTTGGGAGCCTTCTGATAACAGCTTCAATCTCCTTTTTTGTAATTGGTCTGTTTAAATTTTCTATGTCTTCCTGGTTCCGTTTTGGGAGCTTGTGTGCATCCAGAAATTTATCCATTTCCTCCACATTTTCAAACTTGTTGGTGTATAGTTGTTTATGGTAGTCTCGAATAATTCCTTGTATTTCAGATGGATCAGTTGTAATATCGCCTTTTTCATTTCTAATTTTTG
>NW_007741886.1:0-11250 GCF_000696425.1 Galeopterus variegatus
GTAGTCTTGAGCCACATAATGATTTTTCCATCAATGACAGACCGTGTAGGTACAGGTGGTCACATAAGATTATAATGGAGCTGAAAACTTCCTATCACCTAGTGACGTCATAGCTTTCGTTAAGTCGTGGAGCAATGCATTATTCACGTCTTTATGGTGATGCTGGTGCAAACAAACCTAAGACAAAATATATAAAGAACTCTGACAATTCATTAATGTGAAGACATACAACCCAATAAAAATAAGCAAAAGTGGAGTTACAGAAGAAAATATGAATATGTACATGAAAAAAGCTAAACCACACTATCAGAAAAATACAAATTAAAAAGTCAAAATTTAAAATCTATTACTATATCAAGTATTGATCAGGATGTGGGGCAACTGGAACTTTCATACACTGCTGGTAAAGTGTAAAGTCGTGCTGCCATTTTAGAAAGTCCTTGGGCATTTCTTATGAATCTAAACACGCATTAATCTTATTTTTCAGAAATTTTACTCATAAATATTTATCCAAGAGCGGTAAAAACATACATCCACACAAAGACTTGCTGAGAAGTTTTCTGACAGCTTTATCATAATATTCAAAAACTGGAATGAACACAAGTGTCAATCAACAGAAGAATGGTAAAGTATAATATATTACTTCAAAGCATTCATATTTGGCATAAAAAAAGATCATTGTGTATAATTCTCAGAAACATTATGATAATCAAAAGAAGCCATACTAAAGAATACAAACTTTATAATTTCATTTATATGAAGTAAGTATTTGATGATTCCATTTATACCAAGAACAGGCAACATCAGAAATTTGAAGAGAATACCGACAGGTTTTGATGATTGAATGAGAGTTGATATAGGAGCCTTTTCTGGAAATGTTAAAATTTTATATACCTTTTTCAGGGTAATTTTTAAATGGTTGTAGAAATTTATCAAAATGCTTAAACTTAAATTTTATTCTCATTAAAAAAAAAAAACAAAATACAGAGTACTATTCTAACAATACATGGCTGAAGAGAAGTGGAAGTAGATGTCAGTACACTTGAAAGAGTCAACTCTCTGGAAAGGTAGGATGTTAAATTGTTTATCCAGATGATCGTTGCAATAATCCATGAGCAAGATGGAATTTAGGATGTAGAAGAAGACTAAACTAGTTATAGGTGGAGAATTTGCTCATCTCTGTTTAGATTGTGAGCATGGTGAGGACTGAGGATAGGTCCACCCATCTCAGTGTTTGACCTAAAATAGTAACAACAGCAAAAATAATAATGACCAACCCTTATACAGTATTACTATGGGCCAAGTGCGCTTCTAAGAATTTTAAACATATTAACTCTTTTACAGCAAGCACTCAGTTATATCTGATGAATGAAAAATCATCTCCTAATTAAAAGCATCCGAATACGTTATAGAAGTTAGTTATGAAATTTACAACAGGCATTGATCTTGTTGAAAAACTTGCATGCCTAATATATTTCAGTACTGATCCACTGACAGAAATAATGATGTTTCAGTCAGCAACGGACCACGTATATGACTGTAGTCTGGTAAGACTATAATGGAGCTGGAAAAATTCCTACCGTCCATTGACATCATAGCCTTTCTCACATCATCATACCATGCATTGCTCATATAGGAGCAACAGGCTGTTATGGTGTAGGTGTGTAGTAGACTATAACAGCTGGATTTGTGTAAGTACACTCTCTGTAATGTTCTCACAACTATGAATTCGCCTAACAGTGCATTTGTCAGAACATAGCCTGTTGTTAAATGATGCATGATGGTATTTAATAATGGATAAGACAGTACATTGCTCTTTTAAATAAAATTGTATATGCGTGAATAACTGAAAACACCAGGAGGCAGTTAATAGTCATTTCTTTAGTCATTATCTTACACGTTGTTATTTGATGATAACTAAAGCACCTACAGTGCCTATCATTCTATAAAAACTTTAAGACTCTCTGTTAGAGTTTGGACTTTCCTTTCAAGGAATCGCAGCTATGACATGGATTATTGGAAATGCATTCATACATGTTCCCTTTGTGAATTTCCTTTCTATGAAAGAGTTTGATGTAAATATTGCTATGGTCATTTTTTTTTCTAAATATATTTACTTTTTAATTGACATATATAGATTGTACATATTTATTGGGTAAAGTCATATGTCAGTACATGTATACAATGTGTGCTGATCAAATCAAGATAATTAGCATCTTCATCATCATGACGATTTATCATTTATTTGTGATGAGAACATTTGTGTTCCTCTCTTTTAGTCATTTGAGAACTTATAATAAATTATTGTTAATTATAGATGACTAGCACTTCTGTGCACCCATAGAACTTATGTTGCCTATCTAGCTGTGATTTTGTATTGATCAACCTCTCCATATCCCCTTCCCTGCTCCCCTTCCCAGCCTCTCATAACCACAATTATAATCTCTACTAATAACTCAACTTATTTTTTTTTCTTTTAGCTCTGACATATGAGTGAATACATGAGGTATTTATCTTTCTGTGCCTGATGTATTTCACTTATCTTCCAGGCTCATCCATGTTGCCACAAATGAAAATATTTCATCCCTTTTTAATGACTGAGTAGTATTCCATTGTGCATATATACCACATTTGCCTTATCCATTCATATGTTGAGAAACACTGAGGATGATTCCATATCTTGGCTGTTGTGAGTAGTGCTTCAATAAACATGGGCTTGCAGATATCTTTTCAGTGTGCTGTTTTCCTTACCTTTGGGTAAATACTCAGCAGTGGGATTGATGGATTGTATGGTAATTCTTTCTATTTTTAGTTTTTTGAAGAATCTCCATACTGTTTTCCAGAATGGCCATACTAATTAACATTCCCACCAAAAGCATATAAGAGCTTCCCTTTTCCACATCATCACCAGCATTTGTTATTCTTTTGCCTTTTCTGATAACAGACATTCTAACTAGGGTGAGATGATATCTCATTATAATTTTGATTTGCATTTCCCTGATGATTAGTGATGGTGATCATTTTTCCTATACCTTTTGGTCTTTTGTATGTATTCTTTTGAGAAATGTCTATTCAGATCATTTGCTCATTTTTTAATTGAATTATTGTTATTATTATTTCTGTTGAGTTGTTTAAATTCCTTGAATATTCTGGATATTAATCTCAAGTTGGACGAATACTTTGCATATATTTTCTCCTGTTCTGCTAGTTGACTCTCATTCTGTTGATTGTTTCTTTTGCTGTGCAGAAGCCTTTTAGCTTGATGTAATCCCATTAGTCTATTTTTGCTTTTGTTCCTTGTTCTTTAGAAATCTTCTTTATGAAGTTTTTGCTCTGACCAGTGTTTTGGAGTATTTCCCCTATGTTTTCTTCTAGTAGTTTTATACTTTCAGGTCTCACATTTAAGTCTTTAGCCAATTTTGAGTTGATTTTAGGAAGCAGTGAGAGATAGGGGTCTAGTTTCTTTTTACAGTATATGAATGGCCAGTTTTCCCAGAACCATTTATTGAAAAGGCTGTCCTTTCTCCAATGTGTGTTCTTGGTAACTTGGTCAAAAATCAGTTGGCTGTAGATATGTGGATTTACTTCTGGATTCTCTGTTCCTTTCCATTGATTCATCTCTCTCTTTTTATGCTAGTAATCATGCTGCTTTTGGTTACTATAATTTTGTAGTGTATATATATATATATATTTTTTTTTTTTCCTTTTTTGTCTTTTTTCATGACGGATCGCAACCCTCAGTGTCGTGCCCGTACCGGACCGGGACCAGCAACGGGATCGCAACCCTCAGTGTTGTGCCTGCACCTCGCTCAGCCAGTGAGTGGCCGGTCTGTATGTGGGATCTGAACCCTCGGCGGGAGCACCGCCACACTCCCAAGCGGCGCACTGTAGCAGTGCACCACCGGGCCGGCCCAAACTTTGTAGTATATTTTGAAGTTAGATACTGTAACGCCTCCACCTTTGTTCCTTTTGCTCAGGATTGCTTTGGCTATTTGGGGTCTTATGTCGGTCCATATGACTTTTATGATTTTTTTTTTTTCTGTGAAGAATGTCATTGGTATTTTGTTAGGGATTGCATTGGATGTGTAGATCACTTTGGGTAGTATAATCATTTGACAATATTAATTCTTCAAATCCATGAACAGGGAGTGTCTTTCCATATGTTTATTTCCTCTTTAAAGAGTTAAACTTGACACTAATGTCTTTTTCTTATGAGTCTTTGAACCAGGAAATAACCGGGTTACACATAGGATTGGTTTTCTGGAGATGTATCTACTAGTACATCATAAACAAACTTAAAAAATAATTGCCTTATTTAATGTTATCTTTGAAAATTTTAGAGTGCCATAATTAAATTTCAAAAGTTTTATTTTTCTAAGTTTATAATACCTATCCCCAAGTAATTATGGCAGTTCTGATCAATTAAGACAAATTTAAATAAATTAGGACTTTTTTTGAATGCCACAACTGAGCAAGTTTGAAATTCTGTACACTTTTCAAAGAAATAATTTAAAGTAATCAATAAATTTTATTCAGTATATCCCAGAGAAAGAAAACTTCCAACACTCGGCTATTGCTTTTACTTCTCTATAATCTATTCTCAGTATCTTTAGTTTTAAAAGACTGTAACTTTAATTATGCATTTTTTATTATCTTCATATTACAATTTTTCTTATGAGCATTTTTCAAAATCTTGCTTATAAATGTTAAGTATAAATTGTAATATCTGGCCCTTCATTTACTGTCAAGATTTCGGTAAAAATCAAGATAATCTTCATAAGCTGTAGACACTACAAACAATATAAAAGACGGCAGTTTAAAAAAGTGCAACTCATCTTTGTATTTCTGTCCAATTGAAAAATAAAAATTAAAACATCAAAGCTATGTCTCTTACAGAAAGAAAACTAATTGTCTATAACTAGCCTGAAATGATTATAGTGAAGAATTAAGAAGAAAGAATGACTTTGGATAGATTTTACAGCCTCAGTTTGCAGAGTCATTAGCAAACAGTCAAAAAGTCAAGCACTTGAATGAGCAGTTCAACAAGAAATAACTTGCTGGATGCTATCAGAGGCTGTGGTCAAACACACCTGGCACAGAGCTAGAATTATTTCGCACTGCATACAGATCAATGGCAGCCTGTGTGTGTGTGCCCAGGGAGAGGCTGGCAGTGAGTAGGAGAATGCCAATCAGGAAGTGTCACTTCTACGTTTGCATCACATTGGGATTCAGAAGGCGGCTGAGAACCTAAAAAGTAAATTTACTGTTGCAAAGAAGTCAATATTTTACAATAACTCTAGGCAGTGATTTAAAAGGCCATTTTGTGCACACCATTTACTCCTTCATACACATGTGCATTGCTATTCATTGCCACGGATACCTAGGAGCAGAGTAATTTTGTGAGGCTACTGCATTTGAAACACGGGGTCTTTACAAAGCAAAGAACAGGCCTACGTCTCATCAGGAAAACTGAGTTATTAGAAAGAAAGTTCTCTGAATTTCAGGAGAAGCTATTTAGTTCACTTGTCCCATTTGTTTTTCTCTATTTTGCTCTTTTTCCTAAAGAATATTTTATTTTTAATGCCATTTCTCACCAAGTCACACTCTCAAATGTACCCTCCCTACTGATGACATGCCACCATGATTCTATGAAAATTGGCACGGATAGCAGAATGTAAACTTGACTTTTAGAAGTGATATATTTTTTTACTGAGGAAAGCGTACATTTGTAAGTCTCAAATAAAGCTAGTGTTCTTTTCCGAACTTACGTTTACTTGCTTACTTATAACTAGAAGTATAACTGATAATAAAGTGCTTTCTAATTGAAATTATCTAAAATAAAAGAGACTAAAATGTTTTACATATCATTGACCCTTATGACATGTACACACAAAAGAAGAAACTGAAAACTTACGTTTTCCAACATTTTTTCAAAACAGGTTTTCGGTTAATAAAACAAACGAAGAGTAAAATGAATATACTTGATGCAGCTATTTGCACTGTAAAATCTTTCACCTCTTTTTTTTTCTTTCTATTATGGAATAGGAGAAAGAACAGAATGCATGTTTACTGACATCTGGTTTATTTTTATGCTTGTGTCAATGTGTAGCTTCTCCCTCTATTTAGTTTTTTTTTTTTATTATTTATAAGAGTGAATTTGCTGAAACATACTGTCAGCTCTCTGCCTAAGACACTATAGAAGATTTTATCAAGGAGAAAAAGTGGGTCCCTATCAAATATATTCTAATTTCTTCAGTCATGGCAAAGCACATAAAAGAGCCCCACAGCCTTCCCATATATGTTCTGCACTGCACATCACCCTGAATATTGGAGTTCGAGAAAGCACCTACAGAGCTTATGTTCATCTTTTCTCCTTCGCATTTGATTAATACATTTTGCATTAAGTAAAGAGAAAAAATAAATTAATCTTACAATATAAATTTATTTGATTAGAGAACTGGAAATAGCAGAACCTTTTCCCCAAATTTATTAAATAGTACATCTTCATCCAGAATTACTGTTGTAAGCAGTCAGTCTTCTAATAAAGGACAACCAAAACTGAAATGAGACCTGAAATGCTGCAAAGTGCATCTCAAAATATAGTTTTGGAAATGGAGTAGGTAGCATGTCCATTTTCTGTCTGTTAAAGAAATGTTACTTTCTGTATTTACCCACAAAATCCTAGGAACCGTGTTTGAGAGCATCAGGAATGAAATGTGCACGGTGTGGTGTGGTTTAGAAAGTGTAAGGTGCTCAATTAAAAGAAGAGCTGTATGGCCAGCCCTAGACTCCAGCACTCAGTTCCTGACCTGCTCACAGCTCAACACTTTCTGCTGCCCCTTTTTGCCCTCTGACATTATTTTTCTAACTTCCAGCTATTCCAATTCTTTCAGTTTTGTGTGTTGAATGAGTCAGCTTCTCTGCATTTCTCTCTTCCTGCGTCATCCTCTGGTTCATAACCAGTCTCCTCTTTTCCACAGCAGCACTTGTTTTCAGACAGGACTCTGGTGATGGACTTGCCTGACTTGGCTTCCAGACACCCATCTGGGAACATTTGGAACATTTGCTCTGAATGGTGGAGCATCAGGGGATTCAGCCCTTTCCCTGTTCTTGTCCGTGGGAGCTGAAATGAATAATTTTGCCAGTTCTGCTTGAAAATAGAAATACATTCCTCTGTTCAAATATTTGTCTAGTTGCTTGTAAAATCTTTAAATTTACTAAGTAAAAAATTAGCCCTGAGAGTATTTTGTGTTTGTGTAACCAACTCTTAAGGGGAAAAAGGAGAACCTTATGAGCAATGTTTTGAAACTTAATTAGGGGAAAATACAAATTGTTCCCATATCTCTTATCTGTATAAATCATTTTTTTTAATTTCTAGAAAAAGCTTTTACTAATATTACAGTGCCAAAGAGCAATCCCATATATATATATTTAAATATATATATATATATATTTAAATAATGTCAGTTTATTTATTATCTGAATTGTGTACTTATTTGTATTATTTCATTTGCCACTCATGAGTTGGTAGACTGTTTAAAAATGAGATTTGTTTCAATCAGTTCAATATGAAGAAGTTTTTCTTTTAAGATACAGGAGGAAATATTAATAAAATTCTATATATTGGCACCATCAAATAATAATCTCCTCACATTTGAAAGCTCTATACCTCAAGCCTGTGCCTTTGGTATCCGACTGTAATTAAATTAAATAAGGCCAGCCCTGGATTCAACATTAGGATAAAAATAAGTTCAGCGGAAACCAGTTCAGCACAAATGGCAAAAGTTGCATTGAAAATTAATTTTCAGAATCGCTTTAAGTTAGGCTGCTGAAACTATGTGGGTTTCTTTGGGATAAATTACCAGAGATACTGGAAATATGAGTGTCAGTAATGATATTTGTTAAACAAAATGAATAATACCAGGAAGGCTTGGAAATGGAAGACGTGAGAGAGATGAAGCTCTGAGAGCAAATAGCACCAGGAGCTTTTAAGACAATCAAAGGATAGAAAGTGCTGGGATAGATTAGATAAATCCATGCACATTTTCATCCATCATCCCTTTGAGAGATGGAACACATGTAAACAAGAAGAAAAATTGGTAATCATAGAAACAAACTCTCCAATCGCTCTGCTGTACTCATCTCAAATACTGTTTGTGTGCCTATCAATCAGCATGTTGCTTGTATCAAAAATACTAAATGGCACACATCTAAAAGGCCAGCAATAGAAGGAGAAATGAATACTTTTAAAAAAATATAAAGGTGAGAATTCTAATTTGCAAGCTACAGTTTTCATGGTTGAATGGAAATGAAAAAAAGTATAAATTACTCTGAGAATAAACTACTGATACATGCAAAAACATGAGACTCAATGACACAAGACTGAGGGAAATAATATTAAAAAGTGTATACTGTTTGATTTTGTATATGGTTATATGAAGTTCTAGAATATGCTAAGCTGTTCAGTGGTGATAGAAATCAAATCAGTATTTGTACTGTTGCATAATTTGATAGAACGCTGGTTTACATGGGTATATTCATGTGTTAAAGATCTTTGAAATGTATACTTAAGGTCTGTGCATCTCACCCTATATAAAGAACACATTTATTAAAATATGCATGGAAAAAAATTTAAAACATGGTTGAAAAAAACATTAAACCCAAGGGAAAAATGTATTTTCACAGTATATGAAAAAAAAAAAATTATTCAACAAGTACTTATGGGACACCTTTTAAGTGACAGAAACCATTTGGAGCACTTATGATAAAAGTAAACTGATTGGAAAATGATCTCTGCTTATATTTCTCTGCTTACATTTCAGCCAGGAAAGAAAAAAGTAAGAGAAATAATAAGTAATTTTTGTAATACAGTAGAAGGTGATAAATGCTATGGAAATGTAAAAATGTACCTTAAAGTAAAGTGAATTGGGAATGTAGGTCATGGGGTAAAAGGTCTGGGGTGAAACTTTAAGTAATGTGGTCAGGACAGGTCTCATTGAGAAAATGGCACATGAACCAAGACATGAAGACAATGAGGTTGTTTCCCATGTGAATAACTTTGGCTTTTAGAAAGGAGGATATAGGGAGCTACTAAAGTTTTTAAAAATTGCACTTGCAATTTGGTGGTGATCATGGTCATGGGCAGTGAAAGGAACAGAAACCGGCTGGTAGCAGAAGGTAGTGGAAAGTGGTCGTGTCCCAGGTATAAGTTGAAGGTAGAAGTGAGAGGATTGTTGTGCGATCAGGTGTGCACAGTGTGTGGAAGAATGAGGTTGGGTTGACTTTGAGTTGTCTGATCTATTGAAGGCTATTGCTGGGGTAGATTAAAAATAAAGAGTAAGACAAAGGAAGGCAAAGAGAGATCAGAGATGCTTAGTACTGAAGTTGCCTTAGAAGCCCATTGTAGTTTCTGCCACCAGTAAAACAAAAACAAAAAGCAAAACAAAACAAACAAACAAAGAACCCTCATCCTAAGTGTTCAAGCCTGTTGTTGTTCCATCCAAAAACAAGAAGATCACATCCTCAAAACAGTCTATTCCGTAATTGTATTACTTGAATTGTAATAAATGCTTAGGTAGATCAACAAAATTCTGTCTTTTTCCCTATGGGTTTTTTTTTTTTGTTGTTTTTTTTTTTTTCATTTCTGCATTTAGTTTTTTTTTTTTTTTTAAACATCTATATTAATATAACAAGCATAACATCCTTTATATGAAAAACATACAAATATTTCAGAATATTCAGCATGTTCACCCATCTTGTCTTTAGGAGATTTCCACTCCATGTTTTCCTTAGATTTTTCCCACTTTTTCTTGTTTCCATATCCTTTGTTGTTCTGAAGTTCATTTTCTGCTCACAGGGTTTTGTGTGGTCTCTCAGATGAGCTGCCAAGGCCTGAGCATGGTCTCAATAGCCAAGAACACAGGACTGGTTTTCTCTTTGATCTGTGTGATTAGAAACACTATTATTATTAGTCCTGACACACTGTTGGTATATAATGAAACTAGAGTTAAAAAAAATTAAGTTCTTTAAATTTTTTATTTAAAATATGTACTGTTCTTAAACCAGGTCATGTGCAGTCATCGTATATGGAAATTTGCAGTTGACTCTTTTCCTTTAAATTCAGACTTTCACATTTCACATTACTCAATTTGTAACATTTTGGTTCATTATTTTGACATTTGTATGACTTTGTACCAAATCAAATTATTAGCTATCACTCTGTTTTGTGATGCTACAGGGGTAGGATGACAATTATTTTAAAGTAAAAAATTGAGTGGTATAGAGGAGAATATCAAACTTACAATCCAGAAAAAAAAATTAAAACAAAATTAAGAAGAATAAAATTAAATCAAAATTATACAATGTTAGTAAATTCACTTCACATGAGGTTCATAATATATTAATATATTGCATGTTATTCTCAACCTACTATTTATTTTTATTTACTGAATAGCTTACTAACAGATGGAGTAATTAAATATATGAGTAGTAGTTGTATAAAAGATAATTTTATTTTAATATATATTATTCCTTAAGTAGAGAAGTGATATATTTTGAATTTTTGTCATGTTGCACTGATTGAAAATGACTTTTTACTCTTATCTTAAATGTGGTAGCTGCCACTCATGCTATTTTTAGTATTCCTACTTGCTGATATTCCTATTCTATTAATAGTCATTTTTGTATATTTATTTACACGTAAGGCTATGTAGAAAAATGTCAGCGGCTTTATTTATTCAATAAAAAGTGATATGGGTAAAGATAAAAATCTAGCTAATGGGGGATTTTTTTTAAACCAAATTAAGACAAAAGAAATAGCTGGCTTGCAAAAAGTAGAAATTGCTACATTAAGGAGGAGAAAAAACTTACATAAAGAAAGACTGCACTCTTCCTGCTTTGGCATACTAAAATAAACTAAAACGATGTATACACAAAGCTTTTCTATGCAGAAAAGGTTTCTTATGCAGTACTTCTTAACATGAACAACAGTATTATTCATAACAAAATACTGTACCTCTGCTATTAAATGCATAAAAATACATTAAAGTTACAAGGGTACGAGAAATAAAACAGAAATGTAAACTAACGTATGAGCACATTCAATTGAACAAAAGAGATAATCCATGAGATTAAAAGAAATACAGTAAATGAGTCCCTCCAAAATCCCAGCCTGGTAATAGAAAATGAATGTTTATTTTTAGTGAAAGTGCTCAAGTTCAGGTGCCTTTCATTTCTGTTTTGATTGTGTAA
>NW_007741886.1:11911-13909 GCF_000696425.1 Galeopterus variegatus
GTTTATTTTTAGTGAAAGTGCTCAAGTTCAGGTGCCTTTCATTTCTGTTTTGATTGTGTAAAGTGTTACCATGTAAGGTGCAAATGAAGTTACAGCTTGTCGAGCATTCTTACTACCTAACACAGCTTATGGTCCACTATGGAGTTCACAGAGGCTCGCTTCCTCTAAAACTGATGTACTTATGGGGACAAATATCTTTTATTCCTTTGATTTTTTCTATAAGCTTTCCATTAGGTCGATGTGAATAATGAGGAAAACATGCTAGTTTTTTGTTTTAGGTTTTAGTTTTTTGGAGGTTTTTTTATTGCTAATTGAAGTATCTTTTAATAACTTTCTTCACAGAGAAAAGCCCCAGTATTTCTATTATGTTTACTAGAAAATTTGATTTAGGTTAAGGCGTTTTAGAATAAAAATACTTTTGTTGTTCTCAAATGGAGCCAAGAATGTATTTATTTTTAGACAGCAAATACAATCAACTGGGGTATTGCAAACTACAGTTAAATTTCTTTTATAAAATTTTAGCAAAATTTAAAAAATTATAAGATGCAATGAATTGCATTAAGGAGAGAAATCATACCTACTTGAAGACATTTCTGAAGCATACATCTGTTGAAACTATACAACTTCCACTGTTGTTATTTTTCATCCTTTTAGCAGCAGTATGTACTAAACACATAACTTTTTTTAATTGCTAAGAAATCTTCACAAATCACCTCTTCCCTATATCCCTTTTTGGTATTCTCAGGAAGATATAAGCAAAGAGAGCAGAGCACAGTGGGATTTTGTTCTGAGTAGATAAGTAGATGTTCTAAGTAGAATAAGGGAGTTTTCATTTTCCGCTTTCAAGTGAAGAAAAGAAGGCGGGGAGCTTCACCCAAGGTTGTGTGTTGTTAACTTCTTCCCTACACTGGGCAAAAGGTCTTTTTCTGTGGATCAGGCAAATAGCTTACATTAGCATATATAAGAATCCAAGACATGGACCTCCCAAATTTATGCTACATAAGCACCCTTGTTTTCCTAACTTAGGGCTAAGCAGCTGTGAGACTACTACCAAGGTAGGAACCCTAAAAACACTTTGTCAGGGAGACCCTTGTCCATGGAAACCATGCAGCAGCTGTGAGACTACCAAGGTAGGAACCCTAAAAACACTTTGTCAGGGAGACCCTTGTCCATGGAAACCATGGGAAATATCATGACTGTGGGATCTGTGAACAAGAGGTTAAACACAAAATCTTAACTGTGAATACAGACACTCTGCCTGGACTTGGGTGAAAAGCAGATGCTTTACCTCTCTGCATTTTGCTATTTAGATTCTAAGTGTGATATTACTAATAAAGAGATCAGGGGGAGAAGGTAGCAAAATAAAATGTTACTCAGTAACTACACTCCCCAAACAGGAAACCCATTAGATGATCTGTGATATGTCGTGCAGTAAATTAAAGAATGTACTGGAAACACGGGCCGTCTGCTTTTATCACCCGTCCTGTTATGCAATTAAATCAGTGAAACACATTTAAAATCAAAGGGTAAGGAGGGACACTGAATGACTGTCAAGTAAAATAGTGAAGCATCACCATGGTTGTTCCTGTCCTTTATGAATTAGAGACAGCCCCCCACCCCCTTTGGAAGAATGCAGCCCTGCCTCTGTATATGACTCGCAGACGCCAAAATTTCTCATTCAATAGATGTTGGGTAGAATCCAAGAATACGAAGTTTTAGTTAAGTGCATAGGTTATTCTAAGAAAAGTACTTAACAATGCATAAATTCTTCCCTAGCATTTATGGTTGCATTAAAAGACCAGAGAGTGAGAGAAAGTTAGATAATAATGTAAAAGGACAATAAACACTGAGCATTCAAAGTTCACATGATCTCTGAGATTGGAAAAGGAGTCATTGAATCATATAGAAGCAAGGCAAGGATTTGTGAGAGTCACGCTGGGGTGAAGTGCATTTCACATGAAGGTCAGGCATGGGTGGAGAAGGGGAGATAGAAATACT
>NW_007741886.1:14172-18569 GCF_000696425.1 Galeopterus variegatus
GCAGGCATGCTGCAAAGGGTCTGGAATGTAAAGATATGATAATATCTTGAGGAGAGACAAAGACAGGACATTCAAAGTAAAGGTTGCCACCCAGAATGTTTATGGTTAAACAGTTTCTAGAGAAGGATAAAAGGTCACTTGCAAATTAACTTGCATAGCCAGGAGCAATCAGTTTCTGGCATAAAGATTTCGAGGCAGTTATGTAAAGCATGGCCATCTGAGCAGATTGTCAAGGAGAAGCGGTCTCACAAGAAGGGGTGTGGAGCTTTAGGCCCCCAACAATATAGAAGCAAGGCAAGGATTTGTGAGAGTCACGCCGGGGTGAAGTGCATTTCACATGAAGGTCAGGCATGGGTGGAGAAGGGGAGATAGAAATACTGGGGCACATGATAGAATCGTACTTAATTTGCTTTGATTAAAGAATGCATATCAGCTTGGACAGAAGACAAACAGGGCATGAGTCTAGAAGATCACGGGCAACACTCAAGTTCAGGTTAAATTCTTGGTTTGTTCTTTATTCTAATGGCAATAGACGGTTTGGGAGGATTTTAAAGAAAGAAGTGACACAAACATAATTAAGCCTTAAAATGCTTCATCTCAGGTCAGAAGAGGAGATAACCTAAGAATTTTTTGCAGTCTTCAAGGAAAAATGCAGTGAAGATCAAACTTAGAAGGGTAGCAGGAGGATTAGGGAAGAAAAAGAGATGCACAGGTGCCAGGTGCGGGACTTTATGGATGATGAACGCAGGGCGTGGAGGTTCACACAGATGTGGGATGGTTTTGAGGATTTACACTTAGAGGATAAAGAGATGCATCATATTATCCAGCAATAGAAATAGGAAATGGGGACTAGGATATCAATCTGGGAGAAATGATAAGACTGATTATATGGTAACTCTTAGTTACGGTCTTAATGATGCAGAAAGAACTTTCTTAAGCAGCATAGGAGTGAAGAGCTTAGCTTCTGGAGGCTGACGGCCTCCTTCAAACCTGGGATCTGTGATTTATAAGCAACATAACCCCGGACAAACAATTTAGCCTCTCTGTGCCTCACCTGCCTATTCTTTAAGATTGAAGAAAACAACGGTAACTGCCTTCATGATTGTTTTGTTTACTTTTGGAATCACAAATGGGTTGATGCATTTCAAGTGCCTTGAATAATACCTAGTTCATAGTAAGCCTTCAACAAATGCCATAGTCATTTATTGTCATTATTTTACTTACATATTTATATATTTATTATACTCATTATTTTATTAACTGGCATATAACCATTTTTTTTTCCTTTAACTATTTTATCTTGGCTCCAACTTCCCCTTTACTGCACCTACACTATGTATTCTCCATAAAAATGGAAAGCGCTCTGTCATATTGCTTTCCGATACAACCCTGAATATAATCAATTTACTGTCTATACCTCCTGTTATATTATTTCCATTTTTTAATAAACTCTCTGACTTTTCTCCTCCTACACAAAAGTAACCTAATAGAATGCATTTTCCCCAAAATATCCACATAACTGTTAAATGCAAATTGCTCAAAAATATTGTCTCGAAGCTATTGTAATGTATTGTAATGCCTTTTCTACAAAAGTAATCCCTGTAAAAATCATGTTTAGTAAAAAAATCTATTATAATAGAAAGATTTCTCTGAAAATGAAAACCAAATGTGGCACAGCTCACTTGCACATACGCACTAACTAAATCAGAGAACAAAATAATTACTCGTGTTCTATACTCCTATAAAACTCTGTTTCTCACATATGTAACTCGTGCTAGGGTCATATTGCTTTTTATGCATACACAAGCCCCTCTTCATAATCATTAAGACATCTTGTCTTGAAATCACAAAACTAATCGAGCTCTTCTGTTGTATTTTTTCAATAAAATCTGGGCCCTTCATCACTCTTGATCCCCACACAGAAGTCCTATTGATGTTGCTAAGAGATGTGCACATGAATCAAACCTGCTAAATGACACATAATAACTAAGAAACTGAATTGCTCCAGGAACTAGTAATGGGCCCCTGACCTACAGGTCAACAATTTGAATCCAGACTCAGTTAATAGTAGCTAAAAATTTGCTGCAATCTGGTGTGATTGACAGCCAGTGAAAGGAGACCCACAGTCTCTGTGGAATTCCAAGTTAACAGGTGCCCATAGCACACAGAATCACAGAAACAATGGCCAAGTTAAAGGGTCAAATATGAAATTGGTGTGCAAATCCAGTGACCTTCTGCTCATTGCAGGTAGTCTCTGCAGCACTTAACTAGTATGCTGCCCATGCAATAGATTCTCCCTATTTCATACCTGAGACCTCTTCCTTCTGCAGCAATGTCAGAATGGTGCAACATGCAAGTTTAGAACATAGAACTGTGTATATGCTGAAAAATGTTCGTTTGCCTCTGGGTTTATATAAATTTCATTTCAAATACAACTCCTACAATAAAAAGAATCCATTTACTTCGATGCACAAAAATAAAAACCATTTCTTTACACACACACAAGCATGCACACCAATGAAATGATGAAAACATCCCTCACAGATTAAAATTAAATGAATACTGTTATTTAATGAGTAAATTCACTGTTTTATATCTTGCTATTGATATTATCATCAAGGCCTCCTTCACAGGTGTGTCTCACTTCGTATCCCTTAAGGAAGTTTTAGTGCTATTTTTATAGTGTTGCATTCATAAGTAATAACAATATTGAGTATTTGATCTACTCTGTATGGAATGCTTACTTTTAAGCATTCATTAAAAGCTCTACATATCCAAGTGTTGATAAGGTATCACCACGTCAAAATTTCAGTAATAACAAAGAAAGATAATCTCATATCACTTATCTTTGAAAATAAAGACATTTATAAGGTGTTTGTAAATTATTAGTGCAACCTTAACTTTTAATAAATGTGGAAACAGTCACAATAACAAAAAAATTGCAAAAATATGTTATTTTCTTCCAGATGACATTTTTTGGAGAAAATTCAAGCCAAGATTACATACATGTCAGGAAATTACTCAATTACAATTGAGGAATAGTTTCAAACTGTTAGAATATAAAATAATATTATGTACCATAAGATCTAGAAACATTTACCTTTTAACTTTTGTCCTGTGCGTAGCTAAAATTATTTCACAATTAATACTTTGAAAAACTTCACGCCATTTTCCAATCATGCGTGGAACCATAAATTTATAGGCAAGCTATTTTTATGTGGCGTTTACCCTTTTCTCATAACATACGTTTTTAAAAAAATGCAAAAATATAAACTTCTCATTTAAAATCATCCATGTTTATATCGATTATCAAACTAAAAAATGCATAATGTATCTGAAAATATTCAAGTAATCTGAAAAGGCTCCCAGCATGCTGAGCCAATGGGACTTTTTCTGGATCAAAGTGATGAAAGAAATGAAGACAAATATTTTTAAAATATGATATGTTTGAAAATTTAAGTCCAGTCATATTTCTGACTCCACCTCATTTCATTTCTCAAATCACATTGGAAATAAACCACTTTGCTTTTTTCACAGTGTTTTAAATCATTTTTTTCTTTGTTGACATAAAAAACTCTTTGCTTTCCATGCCTCTTAATAAGATGATTTACTTATAGAAAGACCAGGAAGATAAGCCGGCAGACGCCACAGCCCGTCCATGCTCTGTAAGTGGTTTGCAAAAGGGCAGATGCCATTGACCTTTGAAATGACTAGAGTAGTTGATCTCACAAAGAGGCCACTTTTCTATCCTTGATTGAATTTGAGATTGCCTTTCTCAATTCAAACAATTTTATTGGATGGTTGCTAGTATGTTCAATAACCTGACTTTTTAAAACATCTAAAATGTTTAAAAACCTTTAGCCCTAAAATTGACATTTCTCCTTGAGGGGCTAGGTAATGTTTTCCACTGGAGGCGAATCATTTGCAGAATGCAAATAAATTCTTTATTTCTATTTTTAGAATACACATATTCAATAGCAGCCTCTGATGCTTCATTAATATAACTTGTTATTTTATTCACTCTTTTTTATTGGATTGTTCATTTACCCTATACTCTGTCACATTTCAAAAAGGCTTTAAGGTGAATTATAGAAACATATACACTATGATGAGATGAATAGCACAAATCAAAATCACAGATTAAAAAAAAAAAAAAGTTAGCCAAATAGTAAAATAGCAAGCAGAGATGGCAAATTCACATGCACCCCAATTTATTTATTTATTTATTTATTTATTTTTTCCTTTTCTGTCTCTTTTTTGTGTCCGGCAACGGACCGCAACCCTCAGTGTCGCGCCCGTACCGGAGCGGGACCGGCAACGGGATCACAACCCTCGTTGTCGCACCCGCACCTCGCTCAGCCAGTGAGCGGGAACTGGTCTGTATGTGGGATCCGAAC
>NW_007741886.1:19131-19975 GCF_000696425.1 Galeopterus variegatus
GCGGGAGCGCCACCACGCTCCCAAGCGGCGCACTGTAGCAGTGCGCCACCGGGCTGGCCCATGCACCCCAATTTAAAAAGGCTCAGTTGTATATGCAATAGCATATATGTATGTGTTGTGCTCACACACACAAGCCATGTGCACATATGGAAGCACATGTGCACAGACAAACACACTGACCCACACACAGACACACACATATACTGTTGCCTCAGGACAAGCATCCTTAGGTTGGTCTCCTTCTGAAAGTTTAGTGTATTGTAAAATATGCAGAGTTTATCACACCACCAAAAGTAATTAGGAAATCATGGGAGCAATGGGCATGAGGATTTGCATCAGATATGACTGAGTTTGAGCTCAGACTCTGTTGCCTCCAAGTTATATGATTCAATTAAGTCATTAAAAACAGTATTGAGTACCTACTTACTATATGTGAGGCACTGCACTGGACTCATTCCAAGAAGAAAGGTGTAGAGCTAGGGCTGGGTCTGGAGCTCACAGATCCCTCAAGCCCATTGTCCAGACTGGGTCACAAACACTTCACATGCAGGTCTAAGAGCTAGGTAACAGGAAAATGTTCTTTGGAGCCTTGGTTAAGAAAGAATAGTCTTGAACTCAAGATGGTGACGGGTCTGGAGCGGCCATGCCAGGAGACAGCGCGATCCTGAGAGCTGTGCGCTGTGGTACCAGAGTATTAATTGCATTTCCAAGAGCAACAAAAGGCGAATAATTCTTTCAACAACGATCCTGCATCGACAAACAAGCGTCAGCAGGTTCGAGGTGTTGGGGCCGACACAGAGGAGGACTCCTGAGAGCACCCAAGCCCGGCTGTGGGAACGGGCGA
>NW_007741886.1:20502-22447 GCF_000696425.1 Galeopterus variegatus
TGTGGGCCTCATATTGGAAGACCCCATAACTGATTTCTGGTTGGGAGAGGGGAGCCCGGAGCGCTCTGAAGCTGCATTGAAGCTGCCGGAGAGAACTCCCAGAGGGCGCCCCGGGCGACCCGTGCTGGGGGGAGTCAAAGAGGAACTGTGTGCTGTGGGACCCTCCCCCGAGGAGCTCACACCCTGCAGTTGGAGAGACTAGACACCTGAAACTCTTCCTGGGCAGGGCGGGGCACGGTACAGCTTTGATGTCTCAGCTGAAAGACGAGGTTTGCAGAAGACACACCTCAGCCGTGTTCTGAGTGCACAGAGTGGGGAGGGGTCCAGCAAAAGGAGGTGGAGTCTCGGAAAAAAAAAAAAAACAATAATTACACACCCTGCAGGAACCCTTTGCAAGGCTCAACAGCTCCACCTAGTGCACACAGAGTGTGAAAAGGCCCTGATATCGAGGTGCAGAACACACACACCTTATGGGACCGGCAGGGCGGTATCCAGCAACCTAGTAGAATTCAAACTGACCTGAGAGCAGACTTCCCGCAGAGGTCCAAGACCCGAGCAAAACTCCCTGCCAAAATGAACAAACACACAAAAAGAGATACCAGAAATGCAAAAAACCAAGAAAGTACACCACCAAAAGTTAATAAATCTCAAACTCTAGATCCTATAGAACAAGAAGCCCTTGAAATGAATGACAGGGAATTTCGAGTGTTAATCCTAAAGAGACTGAATGAGATACAAGAAAACACAGCTAGACAGCATGATGAAACCAGGAAAAACATACAGGACCTGAAAGAAGAAATGTACAAGGAAATCACTGTCAGAAAAAAAAATGTAGCAGTACATGCCGAACTGAAGGAGTTATTCAGCGAAATAAAAAACACAATGGAGAGTATAACCAGCAGGATAACGGAAGTTGAAGAGAGAACCTCGGTTCTTGAAGATGGGCTCTTTGGAATAATACAAGCAGACAAGAAAAAAGAAAAAAGTATCAAAGATATCGAAGAAAATCAGAGAGAGATATTAGACAACCTTAAGCGCTCAAATATCCGAATCATGGGTATTCCAGAAGGGGAGGAAAAAGGCGAATGTATTGAAAACATATTCAACAAAATAGTGGCAGAAAACTTCCCAGACATAAGAAAAACCACAGATCTACAGATCCAAGAAACTCAACGATCTCCAAACGTATTCAACCCAAAAAGGGCTTCACCAAGGCATATTATAGTCAAAATGACAAAACTCAAGGACAAAGAGAGAATCTTGAAAGCTGCAAGAGAGAAGCATCAAATAACCTATAAAGGAGCTCCAATCAGGTTAACATCAGACTTCTCAACACAAACCCTAAAGGCTAGAAGAGAATGGGATGATATATTCAAAATACTAAAAGACAAAGATTGCCAACCAAGAATACTCTACCCTGCAAGGCTGTCCTTCCGAAATGAAGGGCAAATAGTACATTTCTCAGACAAACAAAAACTGCGGGAGTTCATCACCACACGACCACCCTTACAAGCAATTCTCAAGGGAGTACTGGGATTGGACCCCGGAAGATAATTACCACTCCCATAACAATCCAAGTAAAATAAAAACCCACTACTATAATAAAAATGACAACCATGAAAAGAAAACAAACGAACAAAATCATTAGCGGCAACCTCAGTAACCAACAAACACAGAAAACAAACAGCAAAACAGAAAGCAAGGAACAAACATCACTCAAGAAAATCAAAAAAATAATTAAATGCTGGGAATAAAGCAACACCTCTCAATAACAACCCTTAATGTCAAGGGTTTAAATTCACCAATCAAAAGACACAGATTGGCTGACTGGATAAGAAAGATCGACCCAACTATATGCTGCCTACAAGAGACTCACCTCACCCATAAAGACTCACATAGATTAAGAGTGAAAGGATGGAAAAAGATCTTCCAAGCAAACAAAAAA
>NW_007741886.1:23418-23634 GCF_000696425.1 Galeopterus variegatus
AACACCTCTCAATAACAACCCTTAATGTCAAGGGTTTAAATTCCCCAATCAAAAGACACAGATTGGCTGACTGGATAAGAAAGATGGACCCAACTATATGCTGCCTACAAGAGACCCACCTCACCAATAAAGACTCACATAGATTAAAATTGAATGGATGGAAAAAGATCTTCCATGCAAACAGAAAAGAAAAACAAGCTGGAGTAGCTATTCTCA
>NW_007741887.1:0-6380 GCF_000696425.1 Galeopterus variegatus
TTGCCTGTTGGGTCCTTAACCCAGCTGTAGTGGCGATGTGGCTCCATAGCCTCCCATTTGCCGTCATCAGGTACCAGGCATTGAAACTCTTCAGAATCATGGGCATATAGATTAAGAACAGGCTCTGGGTTCAGAGCTGGGTCCCAGTCCCATGTTACTCAGAGCTGAGGGTTCTTGAGTAAGTCACTTATTTTCTCTGACCTTCAGTATTCACATGTNTGGTGTTATAATACTGTGCTCTAACAACTGAGCTACCCAGCCAGCCCCTAGCAGGTTGACTTTTCCAGGACTTCTGTAAAAAGTTTTGCACTTCTCAAAATAGGAATGATATATTACCTCATTAGCCCACCTATCCGTTCCTTCTGTCTGGCTTGACCTTGAACCCTTGAGCCTGCCTGATCATCTGTTTCCTCTCCTGTAGTGGTTGCCTGCTGACCCAGTTGCCTGTTGGGTCCTTAACCCAGCTGTAGTGGCGATGTGGCTCCATAGCCTCCCATTTGCCGTCATCAGGTACCAGGCATTGAAACTCTTCAGAATCATGGGCATATAGATTAAGAACAGGCTCTGGGTTCAGAGCTGGGTCCCAGTCCCATATATCTCAGAGCTGAGGGTTCTTGAGTAAGTCACTTATTTTCTCTGACCTTCAGTATTCACATGTGTAAATTGGCATAACAGGGTTGAGTTATAAGTATAAAATAAAATAATCCATGTAAAGGGTTTTGCACGTTGTCTGGTATGGAGAAGGACTCAATAAATGGTAACTGCTTTTATCTTGGTGGGGGTTGGGAAGGAGGGTCTACCTCATCTATCCCTCTCTCTGCATCTGACTCCTTACTGTCCCTAGAAACTTTCTTTTTTTTTTTTTTTTTTTTTTTTTTTTTTTACCTTCAGTATTCACATGTGTAAATTGGCATAACAGGGTTGAGTTATAAGTATAAAATAAAATAATCCATGTAAAGGGTTTTGCACGTTGTCTGGTATGGAGAAGGACTCAATAAATGGTAACTGCTTTTATCTTGGTGGGGGTTGGGAAGGAGGGTCTACCTCATCTATCCCTCTCTCTGCATCTGACTCCTTACTGTCCCTAGAAACTTTCTTTTTTTTTTTTTTTTTTCTCGTGTCCGGCAACGGATCACAACCCTCAGTGTCACGCCCGTACTGGACCGGGACCGGCAACGGGATCGCAGCCCTCGGTGCTGTGCCCACACCTCGCTCAGCCAGTGAGCAGGAACCAGTCTGTATGTGGGATCCGAACCCTGGGCGGGAGCGCCGCCGCGCTCCCAAGCGGTGCACTGTAGCAGTGTGCCACCGGGCTGGCCCATGTCCCTAGAAACTTTCTAAAGATGTACTCCATGGACTCCTGAGATCAGAATGACTGGTTTCAGCCTTGTAACACCAAGGTCAAGAGTTTGGATCCCCTTACTGGGCCAGTTGCCAAAAACAAACAAAAAACAATGTTACCAAAAACTATGTACTCCATGGACTCCTGAGATCAGAATGACTGGTTTCAGCCTTGTAACACCAAGGTCAACAGTTTGGATCCCCTTACTGGGCCAGTTGCCAAAAACAAACAAAAAACAATGTTACCAAAAAAAAAAAAAAATCCTTAGAATGGCAGTTTTCTGTTTTCTCTTTAAAAAAGGTAAACACCTGTGCTCTACCACAGACCTAAGTACAATCCTGAAGGCATGGGAATCTTCATTTTAAAACATTCAGTGTGATCTTTATTCAATTAAAGGTTGAGAACCACAATATAAATTAACCTTTCACTTCAAAACACCTTGTATTTCTGAAGCTTTCAGATTTGGCTGTGTCCTGCCAGGACACGTACACCATTTTCTGGTTGGTCACCTGTGCTAGTCGTAGGCCTTCCTTCACTTTGCAGGGTCGAGGTTATTTCAGGATCCAGGGAGACCTCAGGCCTTAGGGGAAGGAAGTGCCTGGCTATAGGGACCAGCCGTTCCTTTCTGCAGAGGTTGGAGGGAGCCGCTCTGGCCCCAGGCTCTCAGGAGCCAGGTCTGGTGCTGCTGACTGTTCCCTCAATGGCTCGCATTCCCTCTTCAGGCCCAGAGGTCAGTCTCGTGGCTTGGTCTGGGATCTGAATGTTGCCAGCCTTAGTCTCAGAGCATAAGCGTTTTTCCTCTCCTGGGTCAGTCTCTGAGATAACCAAGTACAAGCGGTCCTTGGAGGGACCAGATCAAACTTGAGATAGGCATTAGGGGTCTTCTGCAGTTTTCAAGGACATTTCCTAGAGCCTGGCATCTGCCATTTAGTTACACACATTGGACATGGCTGGATATCAGATTCAGGACTCATCTTCCAGAGTTGGCCTAACTGCTTCCCTTGGTTCCCAACAACTCCGACTTGGAGACTTTCACAGAGCTCTGAAGAGTCTGCCATAGACTAAATAAAAAAAAAAAAAAGTGATGCAAGCCATGAAGCTCACTCCCCAGAGTAATATATGTATACAGTGTACACATTTTGTATATGTTAGGGAGTTTATGGAGCCACTGAAGTGCTTCCATAGACTTTAGGGGTTTGTGGACTCCAATTTAAGAATCATAAGAGAAAAAGGATCATCACCACGCATCTGGGATGTTCAGGAGGGGTCTGGGGTCACTATGGAGGACTAGGAACAGACCTCATCTTCAGGATGTTTCTAGGATCCTCTTTGATCTCAGTGTTCCTCCCTCAGCCTTTTGGTGTGTGGACATTGTGGGGGCTGCTGCTTGGAGATGGAGTTCAAGCCCAGGGGCTGCTGGCTTCAGTTTAGCCATTATACTCAGGCAAGAGTCTTGGGACATGGGGAAATCCTCAGTGAGTCTAAGAAGTTCAGGAACCCTGGCTGCCAGACTCCTCATAAGCTGCCCAAAAGGCATTCAGTTTACTAGGGTGAATGTCTAGGGGAAAACAGTACAATCATTTGCACAAATAGCTCAGCTGCATTGTGATTGTATCCCAGGACAGTGGCAGTATTTTGTAGGTACAGTATTTTAACAGTACAAACTGTACTGAAGACACAGCTTGTAGCAGTGTGTACTGTTAGACTAAGGCAGAGTTTTTACTGAGGCCTCAGCCAATGCTCTTGAGAATTACACAATGTTTAACCAAACTTTTAAAGTTCCCAAGGTGAACTTCTAAAAATAGATTTTGCAAAAGCATTCAGTTTAATTTTCAGTTAATTAACAATGCAATGTAGTCAAGCATATTAATATTAAAATCAAAATGAGAATGTTTGATTAGAAACTGCAACCAAGGAGAAGACTGTGACATAGATGTAATGAAGGAAAATTTGGAACAGTGAGGTGACCACCTCTAAATTTTGTCCAGCCAGGCTGCTCAGTGACTTTAAAGAATAGATCCTTTGAAGAAAAAAAGTGTGAATAATGACTTGGAGGGGACAGAAAAAGGACGTGAGCTATTGAGGTATATAAATTCCATATCCCACTTCCCCCAGTGGGTTACTGATGTTATTACTAGAAAAAAATTACCTCTCAGCACCTATTAATAACCCAGATTTATCATTGCATTACAAGCAGATGGAGTCTTCGGAAGGTGTAGCGATTGCTGGCATGAAAAAGTACACCAGAAGCATGCAAATCATATTTGTGATGCAAACTCTTAGTATTTCCTCCATTAGGGACTATCCTTTTATCCTGGCCCCATCATAGCCAGGCAAGGCAGCAATTTTATTAAAATAAAGCAGTTGAATAAGGATGTATACTTCATTGTAGCCAAGAAGGCAGATGTATAATCCAGCTCTTCTGTTGTAAGAGAACGTAGGTATATGTGACAGAGCTGAAGTGGGAACCTGAAACTGTGGAAGTGAGTTTCTTACATAACAGCATGAAGAATAGATCTTTGAATAGAAAGTTTATAAGAGATCTTAAGTCACAGCTTAAGAAAAGGGCTGTCAAAGTCCATCAGACTCTAAAATGGACTACAGGAGTCCCCTCTTATCCACAGTTCTGCTTTCTGAAGTTTCAGTTACCTGAGGTCCGAAAATGTTAAATAGAAAATTTCAGAAATAAACAATTTATAAGTTTTAAACTGTGTACCATTCAGAGTAGCATGATGAAATCTCATGCCACCCCACTTCATCCTTCCAGGAATGTGAATTGTCCCTTTCTCCAGCGTATATCCATGCTGTATGTGCTACCTATCGCTCTAGTCACTTAGGTTATCAGATCGACTACATACTAGTGCTTGTGTTCAAGGAACCCTTATTTTAGTTACTAATGGCCCCAAAGCACAAGAGTAGTGATGCTGGCAATTTGGATATGCCAAAGAGAAGCTGTGAAGTGCTTCCTTTCAGTGAAAAGGTGAAAGCTCTCCACTTAATAGGGAAAGAAAAAATTATGTGCTGAGGTTGCTAAGACCTACAGTAAGAATTAATTTTTTATCCATGAAATTGTGAAAAGCAAAAAGAAATTCATGCATGGTATACTAGTGTATAGAGTTCGGTACTATTTGTGGTTTTAGGCATCCACTGGGGGTCTTGGAATTTATTCCCCTCAGATAAGGGGGGACTACTGTAATCTAACATCAATATCTTATTCTGTGAAAAAAGTTGTTTTTTCTTTTTTCAAAAGATGACCGGTAAGGGGATCTTAACCCGTGACTTGGTGTTGTCAGCACCACGCTCACCCAGTGAGCTAACCGGCCATCCCTATATGGGATCCGAACCCGCGGCCTTGGTGTTATCAGCACCACACTCTCCCGAGTGAGCCACAGGCCAACCCCCAACCCCAATTTTTTTTAAGGCAAAATACCAGTATGGGAATGGATTTTGGGTTTTAGTTTTTGTTTTTTGGTGCCTGGCTTGTACAGGAGTTTTCAGTTTTAGATTCTTCTGATGATTAGGCTTCTGATGCATCCAACTCAGAAAGGGGTTGGTAGGTAAGCATTGTGTAAACAATTGTCAATGACTCATTAAATTAGTGACATATGCAAATGCATGAGAGGTAAGGGATGGAATAGGCTTGGGGAAGTGGGAAAGGAATTTAGACCTCTGGGCTTCTAGTCCACTACTCAATTCCTTTGACCTATTCCATTTTGCAGATTTATTTTGACACCATCTATTTCAACTTCCTCAATTTTTAGAAGACAGTTGGGACTTGAAGGTTTGAGGGTCTCATTCAGTAATTTAAACCAGATCTTGGCCTTTATTGAAGTCCTCTCCTTGACCCTTCCCAGATTCTCCCAAGGTACTGACATCTTAAGAACAAGGATCAGCTCACTGCTAAATCCCAGTCACTTCTGTGTCATGCCTTATAATATTTTCTTCATCTAAAAGTAGAGTAGGGAAAAGAAAACCACCACCACAAACAAAAAAACCCACATTGAGGCTTGTACTTGAGGCTCAGTTCTGTTCCATGGTAGCAGTGTGACATTGTATAAATCATTTAACTTCTCTGGCCTGAATTTCCTCATCTGTGAAATGGAGCTGAAATATATACCTTCTGGGCTGGTTGTAAGGACTAAACAAGTATGAGCTTGAGTTTCCTCTGCCAAACTCAAACTTCATCTGTTGGTGAAGCCAAAGCCATAGTGAGTATTCTCTGATCAAGCCCTTTTTCCTTTTAGCCTTGGTTTCTCATATTTAAAACTAGTTCCTTGTTAATGTGAACTGAGGAATTTTTTTAACTAGGGCCTTGGACTAGATTATACTTAAGACCCCTCCTAGCTGTAAGATTTGAGGCTTCAGGCTTCAGCTGGTACCTCTAATTGCTCTGTCCTAAAGGTCTACTTTTTTTTCCTAAGACCAACATTGGCAGATGAGCTGTCTAAAGCAAAAGAGATTCTTTTTATCCATGGCCCACCCTAATAAGTGAGTTTTTAAAAAAGTCTTTGTCTGCTGACTCTGAGCCCACAGTGGGAAACAAAGGGCATAGCTGAATCTCCTCATCATTAGAACTGTCCCATTCCATCTCTTAGTTTTAATTTCCTGTGTTGGCTCTCTCCAGAGGGTAGCAAAAATATCTCTGGTCCTCAAAAAGAGAGAGGGCAACACTTTCTCCTTGCCCTTCCTCCCAAAGCACAGAAAGGACCCTAATCCCTCTGCTAAAGTCACACACTCACCGCTGGACTAATCACTATGTTTCTTAAGAGGATGGCATACTCTGGCCATTTCAAGCTGGGGGTGGAGGACCATGCAATTGATGGCCCCACTAGAATTGCATAGAGAAAGGAGGAACAGTTTGCAGAACGATAGATGTTTACTGCTTGTGGACTTCACACACCATACCAACATGCTGATAGCTCCCTTGGCCCCACACTGTGTCATGGGGTATAAGACCGAAAAGGAGGCAAACAGTTCTGTACTTCTGGCGCTACAAGTTGAAAGTTGACCCATCCCACTGCCCCCCCCCCCCCCCCCC
>NW_007741887.1:6714-8431 GCF_000696425.1 Galeopterus variegatus
AGTCCCCCCCCCCCCCCCCCCCCCCCCCCCCACTGTTACCAGATGGCAGTTCCAGGTTCTTGGTTAAACTGTGAAGAAGAACCTTTCATGGGACTGAGTGAAGCCCACGTGTGGTGAACACCCACTCAGTGAAAGAGAAGAAAGAGGGACAGAGCATTCAAACATTCGGATTTTATTGTGGAGTGAAAGTACGTGCAGAGGGTTGTGTAGACATCTCCATGAGTGATAAGCGCCCCTGAATTCTTAAGGCAGGGTTTATATGTTCTTCTAGGATGGAGCTGTTTCTCTCTAGAGAAACATCTCCTCAGGAGGAGGAATGTTCAGCTGTGGGGGAAGGTCTAGGGTAATTAAGGTCTAACACGCTGATGCAAGGTTTCATCAGCTTCCTGTCATGCGTCCCTGACTTTCTGAAGTTTTTGGTCATGCAAAGTGGGGTCACTTTTCCCTTAACTTTGTCCTTTCTGGTCTCGTGTCACAGGTGGAAGGTCACATAGCCGTCCTCTGCACTTTTGTTCCTTCTAGTGTGCAGGTGCTGCAGATTTTGTAGACTGCAAAGTTCCAGGTGTAACATGCTGATTGGTAGGGTGGTTAAGCTGTCGTCAGCTCATTATGGATTCATTAACTGCTAGTGCTGATCCAGTCTGAATATTTATGAGCGGGCTCCCTGGGGCATATCCCTATTCTGTCCTGCCTCACAACCTGTATGAGGTGTCTTCAAAAAGGTCATGGAAAGATTCATATTATCTTTTAATTTCATTTTTTCACAACTTGTTGAAGTACCCTCATAGTGTTGACATTGATTGGAAGAAAAACGATTCTGTCAGAGGAAAAAATTACAATAAATTTAATTTAAAGATCTCAATTGGCCTTACTGTGACCCTAGAATTGGGCAGCACTTCATTCCATAAAATAGAATAAGTGTTCCAATGAGCTGAGCAAAAGGGCCTGGCTTTATAGACAGAGAAAGGGCTTAAAAAAGCAGAAACAAAGAATAAAAAGTGGATTTGTCATTTCAAAGTTACTCTCCTTGTAAGGTGGGAACTGGGAGACAGAACAATAGAAAAATAGCTGCTCGGATAACAGCAGGTTACTTCAGGTTACTTTTGTGTAAGGACTGAAGCAGAGGGAACTTCATTATTATGTCTATTGAAGATTTAAACTAGCCAGTTTGGGAAATTGGCTGTTCTCTCTCCTGACTCCTGGGAAGGTCAGACAACAACTTAGTTTGGGTTTGGTGATATGGAACTTTTAGCATGGGTGACTCCATTTTGATTTTTAGTCTGGTCTGTTGGGACCTCAGGAACTTGGTCCAAAACAGTGGCTTCCTATAATTTTGAGAATTCAAACTGAATAATTAGTTACTGGCTGTATTAGTCCGTTTCTGTTGCTTATTGAAAAATACTAAAAACTGGTGATTTATAAAGAAAAATGAAATTTATTGCTTACAGTTTCTGAGGGTGGGAAGTCCAAAGTCCATCTGGTGGTGGTGACAGTGACCCAGGGATCTCATATTGCAAGATGGTGGAAGCAGAGAGAGCAGAGAGAAAGACAGACTCTCCTTTCCTTTTAAAGCCCTTAGAACCATGCCCCGACCCCCATTTTTTTTTTTTTTTTTTTTGTCTTTTTTCATGTCCGGCAACGGATCGCAACCCTCAGTGTCGCGCCCGTACCAGACTGGGACCGGCAACGGGATCGCAACCCTCAGTGTCGCGCCCGT
>NW_007741887.1:9261-20587 GCF_000696425.1 Galeopterus variegatus
CTCCTTTCCTTTTAAAGCCCTTAGAACCATGCCCCGACCCCCATTTTTTTTTTTTTTTTTTTTGTCTTTTTTCATGTCCGGCAACGGATCGCAACCCTCAGTGTCGCGCCCGTACCAGACTGGGACCGGCAACGGGATCGCAACCCTCGGTGTTGCGCCCGCACCTCGCTCAGCCAGTGAGTGGGAACCGGTCTGTATGTGGGATCCGAACTCTCGGCGGGAGCACCGCCGCGCTCCCAAGCGGCGTACTGTAGCAGTGCGCCACCGGGCCGGCCCACCGACCACCATTTTTAATCCATTCACTGTGGCATGGTCCTACAGTCTAATCATCTCTTCAAGGCTCCACCTTTCAATTACCATAATAGGATTTCCCACCCTTTTAACAGTCACAGTGGGGACGAGGTTTCTTTTTCTTTTTTAAATTTATCAATATACAGTGTAGTTGATTTTCATGTCCCTTTACCAATTCCTCCTTTTCCCCCCTCCCAAGTTTCTAATACATAAAACTTGGGGGACATAATTAAAACTTCAGTGAATTTTGGGAGGACATAATTCAATCCACTACACTGGCCGGGGACCTTTTGTAGAAACTTCTCCGGCAACTATAGGAGGTACTCGTACAGCACTGGTTGGAGTTGCTTGGGTTATGAGCCACCTCCATGTCCTGGGTCACCAGTAGACCATCAGCTTTTGCTGCTCTTTCCTTGGCTGCATTCTAGAGGTAGGAGGCTACACCCAGAGGAGAGGAGGAGCTTCTAAGGATATCTGAAGAGCCAGTTGAGCAGCTGGATTTCTTATCTACTACTGACAGCATTTCCACTATCACAAGCATTCTCTATATTACAGATACACTGTTTAGTGACAAGGGATTGGAAACTTACTTTTTCTTTCAAAAATCCATAAAGGAGAAAATGTTCATGACAGAGCAAGAGGAGGACATAGGTCAAATACTAAAATGTGATCCCTCCAGCTGGTCAGGCATTAGGGAAGAGACCCAAGATTTTGGGAGAGGCCCTACTAGGCACACCTATCTGAATCCCCGCCCCCAGGAGCTGATAGCCTTTATGTCCCCTTTATCTGAATGAGGAAAGGTGCTCTCTTCTGGAAGAAGCTTTTAGCTCATACTCACTGCAGGCTGAGGTCTGTATAGGGTGCAACTGCACAAACTTACAGGATGGAGACCCTGTTTCTTATGAAGTTCTCTAGGAAAGATGTGTTTTTGGTTCTCCATCAGTGCCCGTTGAAATTCAGAGTATCTGAAACATAAGATCCCAATAAAATTTTGTTGAGTGAATGAAACCTGCCCCATACACTTTGAGAGTATATAGAGAACATAGTTGCTGGTGGGTTTGGATATCTGAACCCTGGACCTTGGTGTTACAACACTGCACTCTCGCCACCTGAGCTAGCCAGCCGATCAGTACTCTTTCCGTTACACCTGAATTGAATTGTCAAGTGTTTTGTCTCATGATTCTGCATCTTTGCCTTTGGAAACATTCGGATAAACATCTTGCTGCCATTGTTTATGGGCAAAGCATCTCTTACAGGTAAGAATTAGTGGAACATAAGCATTTAGTATTTTCCACATAATGTTCCAGATTATCAATCTTTGCTGATAAACCAGGTGATTAGGGCAATTGGGGTTTTCCATTTTTTCTATGAATGGTCTATTTTTGGGGTTTGCCATCTTTGGCCACCAGATGGCAGCATTTGAACAATAAATTCTTAAATCGCCTTTTATAATCCAAAGCTTTTTTCAGAAGACATTTTATATAAAATGTATACGGGAACTTTAAAATAAAGCTGATGTGTGTTTAACTCATCCCCTAATTAAGACAGAAGTTTAAGGAAAAACCAGTGTGTAGGTAAGAATACAACACATACACAACTTATTGGTAAGGGAGGCTGCTTGGCTTGAAGGTTAAATAGACTCTAAAGTTGGCTAGAGCCAGGTTGAGGCCTGATTCTGGTACTCATCAAATGAAGGTCTTGGGGGCATCTCAAGTGCATGGTAGGCATTGAAAATATGTTGGCTCATTTCTTCCCATTTCTTAATCTGACCCCAAGTTAGTCTCTTGTTCCCATCACAAGAATACCTGAGAGTAGCACTGGGAGCAGACACTTCTCCTGGGCACAGTCTTGAAAAGTGGGATAATTTTTATGTAGACATAATTGTTAAGCTGTTGATGTTTACATTAGAGGAAGCACTGTAAAAGCAATACAGATGATACACAGAGAAGGTAAAGAGCTGTGTCTGCATTTTTTATGAGCCAATTCCTCCCAAAACCTCCATTTGGTAGAACCTAGCTCACCTCTGTCCTCCAGCTCCTCCAAGCCTTTTGTCTTTAAAGCAGACAGAATAAATGCCCCAACCCCAAATAGCTACCAGAATATTAAAGCTGGAAAATACTTTACATACCAAGTCTCCTGACATTTTGTGGGAGTCACAGACTGAGAATGTGGTCAATGCTATGGACCTTCTCCCCATACATTTTGCATGTAATTTCAAGGGAAGCACCCCCAAAATCAATCCTCGGATTTCATAGGGAAGAAGTTCTCAACTGGGTTGTGTGTGTATGTGTTTCCATCCCCTAGATCATTATTATTTTGAACCAGCTGGTAGGATTTTTTCCCAAACCACACATAGGAAGTCACTCTGCTACCAATGGCTGGGCCTCTAATCTCCCTCGTGCTTTGGGATAGACAAATGTTTAATCACTTGCCTGGAGAATCTGTCAAAACTCTTTAATCTAGTAGCCTCTGATGTCCCATTGAGGAGTTTGGGGCATAGAAGTGATTGTTATAATACCAGCCACAAACTTATGTCCTTATTAAACATCGAGAGTACTTACATTTGTTACCGAGCCCAAGGCATTCAGCTCCAGGCTTGGCTTGCCTCACATCTTGTTACTGAATCAAGTCTGGCTGCGTGCCCCAAACAAAAACAAATGATTCAAAAGTCAAATGTTGGTGGAATAGGAAGTCAGCTTTATTCAGGAATCGTTGTGACCTGAGGAGGGATGTTAGGCTAACCCATCTCTGGTAAACCTGAAGGAGATGGCCATACTAAAACCATCTCAAAGACTCATTTACTGAGGGGTTTTTAAAGAGGGGGTGGGGGCCAACCCCGTGGCGCACTCGGGAGAGTGAGGCGCTGGGAGCGCAGCGGCGCTTCCACCGCGGGTTCAGATCCTATATAGGGATGACCGGTGAGCTCACTGGATGAGCGCGGTGCGGGCTACACCAGGCCAAGGGTTGCGATCCCCTTACCGGTCACAAAAAAAGACCAAAAAAAAAAAAAGAAAAAAAGAGGGGGTGGAATGTGGGAAGTGAAAAGCAGGAGGGAGGGGGAGATGTAAGGGGCCAGGTGCAGAAGAATCTCTCTGGTTTCTGTTCTAGTCCTTCATGTTATCTTCGGGTCCTGTAAGATTTTGCTTCAGGGTGGAATCAGCATAGCTTTATTAATGTCTTCCTTAGTTTCTCAGGGTCTGGATAGTATGTGTCAAGTTTGCAGCTCCAGGCTGACTGAAAAACAGCTTTACTTTTATGTAAATAATGTTATCTTGCCCATAACCAATATTCGAAATATCAGATAACCATGGGAAGAGAGGAAAATCAGAGAAATACATGCCAAGGAAAAAAAACCATGTCTTTTTTTTTTATTTCTAAAGCTCATGTGATTTTAGATTCCAACCTGGCTTCAGTCCTGCTCACTCGATGCATTCCCAAATTCACGCCGAGAGAAAATACACTAAAGTGTTGATTAGTTGTCCTCTCTGGATGGTGAGAATGTAGGTAATTTTAATTTTGTTATAGTTTTGTGTATGTTTCTAAATTAGCTACAGTGAATACATATTTGAGGATTTGGAAAAAACCTCCAAGTTTTATTTAAAAATGTTATAGATCACAAAGGAATGCAATCAACATTATGTTATTTATATTAAATGATAAAACCAAAAATGTCTGATAATTTTTACCAGTCATTTCAGTTCCATTTGAGTGTTCTTCATTCCTCCAGAGGCAGGCATCCTACAAGGCCAAATTTCAAGGCCAAATTTAATTCAGCCTGAGGATGACACACATGAAGGTAATTCATGTTCTGGATCTGATTCGCCCATCATTAGAAAAGTAGTAGATTTTCTGTTTGCCCCTAACTTCAATTTCTGCTTCTTTCATAGAGGTACCAACTACATTTTAGTTATTCAAAATTGTTGTGCATAGCAACTTTCTATTTGTACATACAAATGCCTTTTAGCATCCATTGAGATCACATGATCTCCCTTGTGTGCTATGTTGATGTTACATGTTATGTCAGGTTTCCAAATATTGAACTGCCCTTGAATTCTAGGGATGAACCCTCTAGGTCCCCTATGGCTACTCTTTCAATGTCGACTTTGACTCTGAAACATTTATGATGGTGTGGGGATGGGGGGAAAAGATTTATAAATTGGTTTATATATGAGTCCTTTGGTCTGGTCCCCAGATTTTGACATATAGTATCGGGAGGATGGGAGGAACAGATGGAACTTGAAAATCAGGGGAAGAATGGTTAGGCTTTTGGCCTGCTGGATCAGTTCCTGGGATATCTTCTGTGGTAGAGATATCAGGTAACGGAGAAGTGGAAAGGAAAAAGCTACACCCATCTACACACTGAAGAGGGAGGGAGGAGAAAGACTAAAAAAGATATATGAGGTGACTATCTGGGGAAGACTCGGAGGTATTTGGAAAGTGAGAACTTTGAAGTGGTCCAGGAGATGTGGGGAAGAGAAGAAGGAATTTGGAGAAGAGTTGCTTCCTCTGGGTATGAACTGAAACCCTTTTAATATTTTTTTAAAGAGATGCAAGCAAAGATTATAGTCTTCATTTTGGGGGGAAAATTTTATTTCTGTTGTTCCTATTCCATTTCTCATTACCTGCATTTTGTATTTCTTCTTTTTTTCTTGATTACATTTGCTAGATCTTTGCTTATAAGGTGTTAGTTTTCAGAAAAGTAATCTTGAATTTATTAGTTATTTCATGATTGTCCTTATAATTCTTTTATTCTTGCCTTTATTTCTTTTCTCTTGCTTTATTTTTCCTAAGTTTTGGAGTCAAATACTGAGTTCATATACTTTACTCTTTTCTTTTTATTAATAATTGAATTTTTAAAAATAACAAATATTTGAGGCTATTAATTGAATGCTGGGTTGGATCTAAGACTTACAGACTGCTTTGGCTGTTGATATCCAAGAAATATTTACTCTATTTTCAGTACCTGAACTGTCAGGTTTCCTTGTGTCCATAGGAGAAGTCACATGTCAAGATGCTAAAATATGTTACAACACCAAGGTCAAGGGTTCAGATCCCCGTTCTGGCCAGCAGCAAGAGAAAAAAAATACTAAAGTGGAACTGGCATGTTTATCTCTAGGATAAGGCTTTGTTCCTTGTACATTTCACAAATATTTTTCTTTTTATTTTCTTATACATAAGTAATTATATTAGGGTGCTTTTCTCATCTCCTTTCCCTCTTCCACCACAACAATGATACAATCTGACCTAGGCAAGGATCTGCATTAGTCTTTTATATGTTAGTATGATTTTACATCTCAATATTATCTCTTCCAGATAGGAACTTGCATTTCAACTCTATGTGTATAACAAAAAGCTTAGTCCCATGTTAGAGCATTTTTAATTTTAATGAAGTCCAATTTATCAATTTTTTTCTTTCATGGATCCTGCTTCTGGTGTTGTAAAATCATTGCCAAACTCAAGGTTACCTAGATTTTCTTCTGTTATCTTCTAGGAGTTTTATAGTTTTGTGTTTTACGTTGAGGTCTATGATCCATTTGGAGTTAGTTTTTGTGAAAGGTGTAAGTTGTAAGGTCACTGAGGAAGGGGATGCTAGCCAGGTAAAGGAAGAAAAGAGTTTTATAGTTTTGTGTTTTACGTTGAGGTCTATGATCCATTTGGAGTTAGTTTTTATGAAAGGTGTAAGTTGTAAGGTCACTGAGGAAGGGGATGCTAGCCAGGTAAAGGAAGAAAATATTTTATTAGCAAGCGGCAAGTGGACCTGCCGGGCTGAGCCGAAGAATGTGTCTTCTTTCATAGGGTTAAGATTAGCATCTGGCCTGGCCTAGGAAGATGGTCACAGCGTTCCTCTCCGGATACAGCCTGTTCGTGGGAAAAGAGACTTGGGGAGACAGAAATTTAGAGGAACTAAACTTAGAGAAATGAAACTGAAGGCTGGGGGCTTTCTAAAAGTCAGGTTTTCAGTTCCAGGGACATAACAGTAACATCTGTGTCTAGATTAATTTTTGTGAATGTCCAGATAAAGAATTTTTTTTTGGGGGGGGGAGAAAATTATTGAATTCTGTTTAGATAAATGCGGCATAAATTAGTTTCTGGCAAGAACTCCGAATAATTGCCTGCCCTTCCCCTCACCCCTCCCAAAGTCTCCAGGTGAGTCTGGGCGGGGCTGGCAAAATGGCAGGCAGCAAGAAAGGTGGGTGCAGCCCCTGTCTCCTGCCCTCCTGTCACCTGGGAGCAAGCCCCCAGCTGGCCTGTTCTTCCTCTGCATCAAAGGCTGGGGTCTGGGGAGAACATGAGCAGGGAGCGAGCCAGCAACATTGTTCTTTTCTCCTGTCCTTGTTTTTGGAGGGGGTGGGGGGGTGTGGCCGGGTAGAAGGAACAGGAAGAGAAGGATGATCTTACCTCTTATATTTATGATTAACCACTTGGGCCCTTATTAGCAGGAAGTCCAGACTCTGCCCCACTGAGGCCTCCCAGTGCTGATTTGGGCAATCCTGCTGGGTGCTTGCTCAGTCCAAAGGGAGGATCAGCACAGAATCCAAAACACAGGAGGAGAGAGAGCTGGGAGCAGAAGACAAAGGTCGGAAGCTGGTCCACAGATGTGACATGTACAATGTTGATTCACACAGGTTAAAAGTCAATGAAGTAGTTACCAATTTTTGGACATCAGGAGAATTCAGGATTTCTGGCTTCTTTGGAAGAAGCAAACTCTGGCCACACCAGGTCCGCATTCCTGCAGGGCAAGGATACTGATGCTAGGTGGGCACCCCCTTTCCATGGGGCCCGAGCTCTCCAGCTTGCCACAGTCCCCACCACTCCCTGGTGTTCCCCCACCCTGAAGTTAATTGCCGTTTACCCCATTCCTCCAGCCGTTTCCTCACACCTCCCTCATCCCACTCATTTCAAATCACATGCCCAGCCCCTGTAGGCATCTGCATTTGCAGCACCTATTCTTGCCATCATTGCTGTCCTGGCCACTTGTCACCAGTTCCCCTGGGTCCACACAGGGCCCTGGACCTGCCCTCCCAAAGTTACCTCCCACTCTGATTCCTCTTGAGCCCTCCAGGCAGACAGGGGTTCACTCCCTGATCCTTGAAAAGTCCCTCCTTCCTCCAAGCCTCTGCTCATGCCGTTACCCTTGTGTGGCAGGCTTTCCCTGTTTTTCCTTTAGCAACTAAATTTTTTTTCAATATTACTAGCATATATATTGTTACAAATCGTAATTATTCTTTATGCCCCTTGTCCAATCTCTCTCCTTCCCCCATTGACTCCCCCTCCCCCCTCTAATTGCCCTAGATTTCTTCTCTCCTTCTGAAAGAACAATGGTTACTCTGTTAATTTGTTGCCTAGATGATCTGTCCAATGCTGAGAGATGTGATCAGGTCCCCCAAAATTATCATAGAGCAGATACTTCTTCTGTCACTCTGAAATGGGCTTTGTGGAAAGAGACATCTTCTTCTTTTCTTTGTCTCTGCTGGTGACTCTCCTTGTGTGAATGCACTCCAGTGGTTGGCGGACCATCTGCATGGTGCTTGTGGTGTCTAGTCGCTTTCGTGGCAGCCATGGTTATTGTGGAGTCTGCGGTGGGCCACCCACATGGAGGTGCTGTTTTTGGTTTGCTCCTTGGCACTGGCAGTATGCCTGGTTGTGGAGTGTGTCTGGTCCCCTTCTCCATGCCTCAGGTCACCGGGTGAGACCCAAGGAACTGGCTTGGTGTGCCTGGTCGGGGAAGGGGGGTCCAGTCCCCTTCTCCATGCCCCAGGTCCCTGGGTGGGCTCTGAGGCACTAGTGCAGTGTGCCTGGTTGAGGGAGGGCAGTCTGGTCCCCTTCTCCATGCTCCAGGTCTCTGGGCAGGCCCTGAGGCACTGGCATGGTGAACCTGTTTGTGGGAGAGAGGTCCCATCCCCTTCTCCATGCCTTGGGACCCCGGGCATGCCCTGATGCGCTGGCATGGCATGCCTGGTTGTGGGAGGAGGGTCCGGTCCCCTTCTCCATGCCCTGGGTCCCTGGGCGGACTCCAAGGTTCTGGCATGATGTGTTAAGTTGTAGGAGGGTGGTCCAGTCCCCTTCTCCATGCCTCGGGTCCCCAGGGTGGCCCCGAGGCACTGGCACAGTTTGCCTGGAAGTGGGAGTGGGGGTCTGGTCCTGGGATCCAAGCCTCCGGTTCCCAGGCAGGACCCAAGGTGCTAGTGGTGTGCCTGGGCTGGAACTAATTTTTGTCCTTTGCTTCTAACACAGGGGAACTTCCTGTGGGAACCAGTACTTGACCTGTGTGGTTGTTTAAATTGTTGCTTTGCTGCTGTTTCCCTAGGGAAGGCTTTTTGTGCAGCTCAGGGTTTAATGGTTGACCTTATAGGTACTTCCAGCTCTCCAGAGACCCGGTGGATCTGTGTTCTGTAGAATCTATGATCTGGGCCTGAGTTTTTTCATCAAACTGCACCCCGTGCAATTCTGCATTCCTGACCATTCTCCTCTGAGTGGTCCTATGCTGTTTGGTGGGCAGGTCATCTGTCCTTGCTGTGTCCCAGTGTTCTCCTGGTATTCCCATCTTGCCCACCACCCATGCTCCAAACACTTCCCATGGGTGGGACCCTGCACCGGTCCCTTGCAATGACTCACCGGTCTCTGAATGGCTCCCTTTTTTCAGTCGTTCTGCCTCCTCGCTCCTGCATGGGCCCATGGGAACGCTATTAGTGGTCTTGCTGTCCTTGGGGTGCCAAGGACCTCTCTCCTGCTGCCTCCAAGTAACTCAATCTGAAGGGCACAGCTGTGGCTTCTGCTGGCTCCTGCTCCATGCGCTCATCAGCTTGAGCCTTAAAGCAGCTGCGGCCTGAAATGCTCAGAGCCGTTTTTTCTTTCTCTCATAGTTTCTCCCGCCTTCATGAACTCTGTAGGTCTCTCCTCCTCTTCCCCTGAGCTTCAGTGGCCCCAGCTTGGCTGATGTTACATTTTTATAGTTGTAAATTGGTTGATTTGTGGGAGAGAGTGATGCTGGGAACCGTCTATTCCACCATCTTGACTGGAACTCTGAGATAAAGGATTTTTAAGCATTACCTGATGGGGAATTTCTTTTCTTCCTTTTAAAAATTTTTATTTTTTTAACGTTTTTTTAGTTTTTTACTTTTTCTTTTTTGTTTTTCCTTGGCAATTTTTTTTTTTTATATGAAGTGTTTCTCTCTCTCCCAATGTCCCACCTCCCTGATAAGGAGAATCTATGATTAAAGAGAAGAATTTCAAGGGAAGAGGATACAATTTCTAGCAGAAAGCCACGCAAGTTAAGGAGACTAGAGAGTAAGACCTCCACAGTCCTTCAGCTGTTTTTCTTCCTCTGACAGCTGGCAGTGGGTGTGGTTACAAAAACTGCTGCCTTCCCTGCGCTGGATGTGTCAAATGGCTTATAACTCCAAGGTAACCATCATTAGAGTCCCCTCACCTCCTGCTTGTGCCTGTCTGCCAGTGCACAGGTGCCACAGAAGAGGAGCACCATTCAGAGGATCATGCATTCGCCTCAGAATCTTTTTTTTTTTTTTCCTTTTTGTCTTTTTTCGTGACTGGTAACGGGATTGCAACCCTTGGTGTCGCGCCCGCACCGCGACTGGCAATGGTATTGCAACCCTTGGTGTCGTGCCTGCACCGCGCTCAACCAGTGAGTGGACTGGTCTCTATATTGGATCCGAACCCTTGGCGGGAGCATGGCGCACACTCTATCGAGTGCGCCACCTGGCCGGCCCTCGCCTCAGAATCTTAATCCCAAACCCACTTCAAGATTTGGGGGAAAACGAACAGGGGCAGCTACCCCCGATGTTAAATATGAAAAGTCATTCTTTTGTAGAAGGCATGATTGAATTGTCACGATTTGGAAAGGGATTGTAACAGTGTGTAATTTGCCTAGAGGCACTCTCCAAAACACCAAGAATCCTCCAGGAATCCTTCCATCTTTTTGAAGCCCAGTTTGCATTTCCAGGAGCCATGCTGACCTGCTGAGCACAGTGTTTTGTAAAGGCAGAATTTGTTTTTCAGTTAAAGATGGTGGGAGGAACAGCAGAGTGGTGTCCATATTTTTTAGAAAGAGATGAGAACTCATTTCTGAAAGGGAGATGGGCATAGAGAGCATTAGGCTGCCCAGGTGTGTGGGCGAGCCGTGGGGACATGAGGCATTAGCGGACAAAAGTAAATCCTGTGCTAGGTTTGCCAAGAGAAACAGAAACTGGTCTTTTCAAGATGAGATTCCCCCTGCGGGGTCTAGGAAATGTGGTCTGCTGGGTATGGAGGCACTAAATAAACAGTAATGAGTAATGACTCCCTTTGTGCCAGTCACCAACCCTGGCAGCAGTGCCAAAATGCCTCACTGCCTGAGGAATTTACATCTCAGAGCGGTTATGTCACAGGCCAACGTGGTAGGTGGAGGATCTGGCTATCAGAAGAGAGAACGCTGCCCTCATGCCCAGGTGCCTGCTCCTCCTGTACACCACATAGCATTTCCCTTAAACTGGTGACTGAGACTTGAATTTCCATTAACCTATGTTAGAAGGCAAGTCGAGAACGACTAAGCCAGCTGAGCTGAGGGAAGAACCGAAGGCTGGGGCCTGCCATTTGTGAAACCTGTCTTCTTCCCTTGGTCCCCTTCTTAAAAGCACCTGTGCTGTCCAGCTGCATCCTTCTCTTTCCAGAAGCTGGTGGTCGTTTTAATCGTTAAGAGAGATGGTTCAAGTGTAGCTAAAGAACGACTTACTCCGTCAGGACCTGTGCTGCGGCTGAGCGAGGCGCGGTGGAAGGGCAGGGGAGCGCACAGACGGCCGCGGAGGCCGCGAGGGTCCTCCCTGCTCTCGCTGGCTTTTCTGAGCCTGTTTCCTCCGCTGTAAAGTCGGGGTTGCTAAAACTGTAAGAAGTAAAGAAACTAATGTGCCTAACAGGGTCTGGCCCAGTGGGTTTTAATTTCCTCCTCTTCTCCGGGTGAGGGAAGGGGGATGAGGCCAGGTGGCGTGGAAGGGCCTGCCTGGGAGAAGGCGCCGGCAGGGGTGGGCGCGCCGGGGCGGGG
>NW_007741887.1:21506-23624 GCF_000696425.1 Galeopterus variegatus
CGCGGGCGCTTCGCCCAGGAGGTGCCCGCCCTCCCTGGCGCCTCCTTCAGCTTGGGTGCTCCTGGGCTGGGCCGTGAGGACCGGGCCTCATAACTTCCTCGGGCTCCGGGCTCCGGGCTCCGGGCTCCGGGCTCCGGGCTCCGGGGCGGCCTGCCTAAAGTGGGGTTTCCCTCGCTTTGTGGAGAAATGTCTGGAACTGCATAACAATGACAAGGTTTAAGAAAAGATTCATTTTGGTAGATGCCAAATATGGCTTTAGGACCAAAGAAAATATCTTGACAAACAAGTCACTTTTAATTCAAAAGAATTTTGAGAAAGGAAATAATTTAGCCCCTCTTCCAAAGATGACCTTATGTAACAGCCTGAACAGAAGTGACTCTATTTTGTAAACCTCCTAAATTAAAAAGTTTTTTTCTTACCCTTTGTACCCTGAACTGCGTAGCTTGCCGCTGGACATTAGAATACAATGATTCTTCTTCACATAATTGCCGGAACATAATGGCTTTTGCTCACACTGTATACAGGATAGTTATAGAAGAAATTATTAACCCAGTCGCCCATTCTTTACTAGCTGACTAACTAGATCTTTTTGAGGTTAACAGGAACTGAATCTTGACTTGACTTCATGGAGGATGGTCACCATGAATCAGCCCCCTACCACCTGTCCCTATAAAACCCTTTGGCAAGTCTGGGGAAAGTGGAGATGGGCTTTGAGACATGAGTCCACATTTCCCCAGGCTGCCAGCTTCCTGATTAAAGGCTGCCCTTCCTTACACCAGCACTTGTCTCTCAATTATTGGCTATTGAGCAGTGAGCAAACAGACCTTTGGGGTTTCAGTAACACTTACAGTGGTAGTTTCTATATTAATAAATTATTATGTTTTTAAAGTGGGAAAATAATCTGAGAGGTGAAGGGTTTAGAAGAATTCACTTCACAAAGGTTTGGAAAGTCAATGCCCAGTCATTTGACTAGGTGCAGATGAACCTCCCATTAATTTGTTGTGCCTGTATGGAAAGTAAACATTTTGTATAATTATAAACACGTTTTGGTATTTACACTCTGGGTCCTTTTCTACCATTTTCCACTTGTTTTATCCTCATGAAACCAATATGGGTAATAACAAAGGTGGTCATAGGGCATCTTTTCTCCTTCCATGACTTATTTCTTTCTGTCTGGGGCTACTCTACACACATAATAAAATTGTGCTTTGCACATTGTCTACTTCTTTATTTAAAGCCCAAAGAGGACTATCAAAGAGAAAAGAAAAGATCTTTAAAAATGAATAATGCGGACAAGTTCTTTGCTCACAATCACATTTGTAGACTAGCCTGACAGGACTTTGTATTATAAAAAAAAGTGTTTCTGAATTGCTTCTTAGTTTCTCACCACTGTGTTCATTATGGCTCTGTTGATTGAGAGAAAAACCTAATTTTTGTCTTTTTAACAGGATTACTTAATTGCACAGTCATTTTCATTCATACAAAAGCCAACATCAAAAGTGAGCCAAGGGAAATAATTATGACTTGCAGTCTGGTAGGAGGTAAATAATCTGTAGTTTTTGTGTTTGAGGGATTTAATTTGACATGAACAGAAGAAAGATTTTTTTCTGAAGAAAAAAAAAATCTTGTAATTTAATCTGTAATGTATTTAGCTATAGACAGTTCTATTGATAGAATTTCTTTAATTTTTTTATTCATTTTTTACTTAAAGGGATCATTTTAGCTCTTGCATCTCATTCACTGTTGTATGATTCTTTAATCTTAACTTTTATTGACAAGTAAGATAAACAAAATAATTATAGTGTGAGATTTGTATGTACATACATCAAAATTGGAGATCTCCAGGAGACAAAAAATAAGTAAGGACAAATCAGAATTGACCAATTGTATGAACTTGGGGGGGGGTATGCACCCATGTGCACATATACACTCAGGTATATAGGTGATAGAAAGATCTTTACATCCTTTGAATAGAGAAGATACACTTCCCCCCCATATGTTCATGGAACATTTAAAGTAGTTGATCCCATATTTGGCCACAAATAAATTCTTTTTTAAAAAATTAATTTATTATTATTATTATTATTATTATTTTACATTCTAAGATGTTGTGGAGCA
>NW_007741888.1:0-21811 GCF_000696425.1 Galeopterus variegatus
CAGAATAGTTTTGAATATTCTAAGTAAAATTATTCCCTTATATGTTCCCTGCAAGAGGATGCTATAGAAAACCCTAGAATCCTGACCATGTGCTCAGATAACAGTAATTTTCTTAATTTTTCTTCTTAATTTATTTTTGCAAGGCTGTTTTAATTGTCCTCTTGCAAACTTGTAGACGTTATATGGTGGGCCTTTCATGTGTGAAGGTCTTCCCTGCTTGCCGGAGGGTAAATAGGGAATCTTCTGTCTCTTCATATTACAACCTTCCTCCTCCCAACCCCTGCCAACCTCCCTTTTCCTCTGGTAACTCTAACCTAGTGATGGCTGATTGGGGGAGGGAGAAGGAAAAGAAAAACATGAGGAAGGATGGATGGGGTACCCCCCCACCCAAGCTCTTTATCTTTATTCCTCTCTTTCCCCCAACCCAAGAAGACCTTTCCTTGCCTCTCCTTATTCTTTTTTTTTCCCCTTTTTGTCTTTTTTTCTGACCGGTAATGGGATCGCAACCCTTGGTGTTGCACCCGCACCGCGCTCAGCCAGTGAGCAGGAACCGGTCTCCACATGGGATCCGAACCCTCAGCGGGCGGCGCTCCCAAGTGGCGCACTCTCCAGTGCGCCACCGGGCCGGCCCTCCTTATTCTTTTATATCAGCAAAGACCATGGTTGAAGGTGCCATCACCCCTAAGTGGGATCTTAGGCTGCCCTGCTCTCAAGCTGGCTGGGATGAGAGGAGGAACCTGTCCCTGGCATCCTACACTAGAATGCCATTTACTCCTTTGAATGCCATTTACTCCTTTGCAAATGATGTCTGTGTGATTAATTCTGTGGTGCTTGGTACTGTGCATTGGAATGTCCAGAAGGGACTTGATCAGGCCTAGTAAGCCAGATGCCCAGAATGACACAGCAGGATGGGATTTGCAGGTGTCATCCATTGTTCTAGCGTCTCTTTCAGGAAGATACCTGGGCCACTGGAGGCTTCCACCTGTCCCAGGTTCAGTGCTCAGGCAGTCTGGTGTTGTGGAAGGCTTGTCCTCCAGCCTCGTCACACACATAATCAAACCCCCTACCCCTTTGAATGGAAACTTACTATTTCAGAAGAGGGAGGCTGAGCCCAAATTTAATCTTTGCTTGCTGACTTGGAGTCAAATCTGACACACTCTTTTTTTTTTCTTTTTCGTGACCAGTAAGGGGATCGCAACCCTTGGTGCGGTGTCACCCGCACCGCGCTCAGCCAGCGAGTGCACCGGCCATTCCTATATAGGATCCGAACCCGCGGCGGGAGCGTTGCTGCGCTCCCAGCACCGCACTCTCCCGAGTGCGCCACGGGGTCGGCCCAAATCTGACACTCTCAATTAGATTGTAACCTCTACCAGGACAGGGCTGGTGTCTCAATCTTTTAACATTTTGCTACTACACCCCAAAGGGTCTCTTTGTGGGAATGAGGAAAAGCTGTCCCTTAAGATATCTGAAATTTTCTGTTTGCCTTTGATTGGTCATAATGTGGATCTAGTATGAGCACAGATGTGAACGGCACCCCCTAGTGTTTTGCAGTGCATAAGGCTGACGCCTGCAAGGAGCTCCTGCATCTCCCTTTTGGCTGGTGTGGCCCTGTCTTTCAGTTCTCTCATCTCAACACTTCTCCCTTAGCAATTGTGATTTGCTGCTTCTGATTTCTGTAGGCCATTCCTAGATGCTCAGGGAACCATGTTTGTTAGAATTGTGTTTAAAATTAGGAAACAGATACCAAGGGGGCGTAAGGAGTTTAGCATGCTATTGCTTTGGCGGCTTTTCCACTTTGTGCTGACTTTTCTTTGGAGGTGAGCTGACTGGAGCACAGGACCTTAAACTTTGGGTATGTAATAAATAGGTTGGCCTGTTGTGAAACAGAAATGGCACCACCATCTCATGGGAGAAAATACACATGTATTCCTACTCACCAACTTTTAAGTTGACTTTTGAACTATAATCTGATTTGAGTATAAGTTCTCTTTAGATCTTATAACACAACCTGTGGCCAACTGTATTTGAGAAGCTGGGAGGACATTTTTGTGTCCTCAAACATTGACATGGCTAGTAGCAGTGGTTTTCAACATTGCTGTACAGACATCCAATGTTTGTCAGGCTTTCCTTAAAGCATGTTGTAAATTTTGCAAAACAAAGTGGTTCTGGGTTTCCTTTGACGGGAGAGGCCTCAGAGTGCCAAATCTGGAGCCTGACTGCCTGGGTTTGAATCCTGATGCTGCCAGTAACCTGCTATGGAAAGTTGGCTTTCCCTCTCGGGATCTCAGTTTCTTCATAATTTCATGATGAACTTCACGTGTACCTAACATTTGTGTTGTAGTCCCAAATGCTTATCAAGGTTAAAGAATCCAAGAGTGCTACTTATTGATGAGAGAAGTGATCATACCATGGAGTACATGCACCTGTGTCCCTTCTCCCCTAGTGGAGAGAATCCTAATGGAGTCCACGAATCGTTCTTAATCACTCTGCAGGAGGCCCAGGCTGGTCATTCCTTCCTGACTCCCAGTTCCCTCTTTTACCTCTTTTTCCTGAGAGGGGTGCTTTGTTGCAGCTTCACCAGCTCACCCCTACTCCCTACAGCTAGAGCATTGTCCAGGCCTTGAGCTCTGTCCTTTGGGCACGGGTGCACACACAGACATACACATACGCAACTGGATGTGAACTGCGAGTCTGGTGTGTTTCTAGGTCAGCCTGCCTGTCATTCCTGAAGCCACATGGCCTGCATATGGACAGAACTGCTCTGAAGGAAAGCAGGGTGGTTGATTGTGCCTCTGGATCTGACCAGGGCACATGGAATGTTGTGATACACTAAGGCTGTGCTCTGGGGGCCTAATTATGCAGGACCTGTGGCAAGCACAAATGACTTCAGCACTTGGTTTGATCCAGTGTGTGATTTTGCCAAAGCAAATACTTTATTAATCTCAACCCCTCAAATTAGACACATTGACTTTTTCTAAAAATGGGAATGATTGGAGTGCATTGTGTGTGTGTGTGTGTGTGTGTGTGTGTGTTTGGCCCCCCACCCCCCCTCCACCAAGACTGGGCTGTGCATTCCTCTCCTTGAATGGAGAAGGTGGTTTCTATCGCTGTCTACCTCCTCCTCTCGACATTCCTGAAACTGGGTGATGGAAAGAGGCTCCTTCTCTGAAGGTATGCATCCTTTGTCCAAGAGGTTCCACTTCTTTCTACTTCAAGGTCAAAGAAAGGATTTGCTGTCCTGATGGAACTTTCCTAACTGGGGGCTCTTCCTGGTTGCCTGGGGATTCTGATCTAGAATGTGTAGAGGAAAAACTGTTGGGTGACTTCTTGTCATGACCTTGAGTGTGTTTGGGAGGCACAGCCATGTCTTGTGTGGTGGCATGTGAGTGAGCGAGTGAGGTCAGTAGGGCTTCCCCCTCAACCCCTGTATCTGTCCTCAAAGTGTCTTGGGTAAAGGGTGTACTCCCAGAGTAGAATGCATCTGGTATTTAGAAAGTCTGCTCATTCTTATCTAGTCTAAACTGGGGGGGAAAAAGCCTCTAAGCAAGCAACCTAACCTCCTTCACCTCAGAAAACAATTCTTAGTTCACCTTGTCCTCTCTTCTCTTCACTTGGCCTCTGCCCTTAAATCTGAGGTGACCTGGCGGGATTTATCGACTTTGAAGTCCTAAGGTGCTATTTTAACACTTTTCTTTCACATTGCAGGTTTTGGGACCAATTTAACTAGATTCTGGAGGGAGCTTACTTTACAGCATTCTTAAGAGCTCGGACAATCTTGAAAGAGTTAAACTCTAATTAGCTCATTCCTAAGGTATTTAATGCCCTTATTAAAACTCAACTGCTCGTTCACTTTTTTCTTTAGTGAATCAGATTTCTTGAGGAGCTGAGCCTTTGCTCCTTAGATCACAGGCTCACATGTTGAAGCTGGCAGTGCTAGAGGCTAGTTCCTATCTGTGTGACAGCATTTTTAATTTAACAGGACCGCCTTTGATGTTCCCAAATATTTATAGGCAGCTTTAGATCATTTCAGTGTGTGCTTTCTTTTTCTTTTCTTCTTTCTCTCTCCTTTTTTTTTTTTTTTAAACTGGAGCAAAAGTTCTTCCTCATGTAACAGCTTTCCTTTTATCCTGTTAGTTTATTTTTGTTTCTTTTGCAGCTTTGGCGAAAGCTCTTTGGCTGCATTCACACACACACACACACACACACACACACACACACACACACACACACACACGAAGTTGACCCTTCTTTTTGCTTCCTATGTTAAAGCCACCTCTCTGTATCATCCTGCCTACTTGAGATTGCTTAAACACATCTAGTCATCCCTTGATTTTCTAGCAGCTGAGGTTTTTTTTTTTTTTGATTTGGCTCAGGAATCTGTTCTCTGGGTGACCTGAAAGCCAGCATGGTGACCTGGGCAAATATGAATGGAAGTGTCTCTTTATGGATGACCAGGTTGTGGTATCCTCCTCTGCCTGCATGTGTTGACCAGGCCTCATCAGGTTATGATTTATAATTTACCTTCAGCAGATATTGTGGTAGCTGGGGCAGGAAATTAAGATAGACAGGATTCTCTCCTGATCATTGCGGGCTTTCTCTGCTGGACTTTTTGGTTGAAAGTAATAGAGAATCAAAGACTTTGGTCTCAAGTATGGGAAAACAGGGCTGTGATGTATGAGGGGTCTTTAAAAAGTTCATGGAAGGATTTGTATTATCTTTTAATTCAATTTTTCAATGAACTTTTTGAAGTACCTTTGTAGATTTGTTAAACCATTAAGAAAATGGAAACTTTGTACCACTCAAAACAAATGACAGAACAGAGGACAGTGGTTTCTCTAGCCTGGACTCTGCGTAAACATTTTGCTTGTGAAACAATCCAAGTTACTGAACTCTCAACCATGGTTACTTACCTGAGCCTGGCAGACAGAAGGCCAAAATGTTTCATGGCTTCTCCTCCAGCATTGCTGGCTCTGCCTCCTACTATATGGAAGCTTTTAGGGCTGTAGGTCACATAGGTAATTGAAATGTTTGAATGAGTGAATACTGTGTTAGATATTGTCCTTGGGACTTTACACTGTTTGTCTCACTAGATCCTCAGGAGGATTCTGAGCAATAAGAGTTCTTCTTTTTTAGAAGGGGACACCAAAATGCGGAGAGGTTTAACACAGCTAGTGAGTGGAGAAGTTGGCCTGGAGCTCAGGACTGTGTTTACAACCTCACCATAAGGTAGTTTGAAGCAGGTAAATTGAATGGTGATCTGCTAACCTCTTACAGCCTAAAAAAAACAAAACAAAACCATGAGGCTAAAATCTAGTGTGTGTTGCATTCTGAGAGTTCAGAGCTTACCAGGCTTTTGCCATGCCAGGGGCACAGTGGTGGAGAGCACAGGCATGTGTTTGCATGTTGGCTCTGTCACTGTGAGCTCTGTGACCTTGGCCAGGTCACCCAGCCTCTCTGAACCTCCGTTTTCTCATCTGTAACATAGGACAGGTAGCTTGTACCTCCAAAGGATTGTGAGGATTAAGTGAGATAATACATGTGAGGTAAACAGTAAGTGCTCAACACATGTTAACATCGGTGGCTGTTGCTACTACAGAATTGTCATCCTTAAGGAGTTCACAGTCCTGCAAGAAAGACAGTGAGGTAAACCAGCCACTAGAAGACGACTTGGCATCTGCAGCGGAGAGATGTGTACTGGTACTCACAGGAGAGAGCCACTGGCTTGGATTTTTATATTCTTTCATTCAGTAGATATGTATTGAGTGCTTACTCTGTGCTTGATGGAGCCATTGAATCATACTGATTGCTACCAGGGTTTCCCCTGCCCCTGAATTTTCTCTTTCCCTTCTTGGGGGAATTTGAGTTAAAATGTTAATTGCCACCTGAAGAAAGATTTCCTGGAGTCATTTCACATAAAGCCCCAAGGTGCCAAATGGCACAGCCACACTCCATTTGACAGTTAATCTTGTATGGCCTTGTACTATCCTTCAACTGTTATTTTAATCTTATCTAATTTCCCCTAATTTTGCTGGTCTCTTCTACAAGAGAACTTTACAGTTCCTGAGAGTGTACAAACTATTTGCCAAGAGAGCAGATGGTGACCGTTTTGTTCCCCAGGATGCCCAGATGGTGTCCGTGCCTTCTCATGGTCTGCTTCCTTGGGGATTTGTTGATAAGATTTTGCTTTGATTTGGTTTTCCAACCCAGTACCATATTCAGATTTGATTACTGGCACTGTAGCTTTTTTTTCTTGGCAGTTTCATTGTCTCAGTCACTGGCTATCTTGAAATATATGTCTCATTCTCCACAGCCCCCAATCCTTTTGCAAGCAGTGGGGTACTTGTGTGGTAGAACTTTTTCTCTGCCCACAGTGCATGGTCCAGAGTAGACATCAGCATACTTTCACTTGTTGAGTTGATTGATAACATATTTAATGTAGAACAAAAGATATAGTTGAAAGGCAGTTGCTGTTGTCTTTGTATACTTAAGAACCCAAATAAGCCTTTCTCTAAAATAGATTTAAGGTCATTTCTATGTCTTTTTTCTTAAGTTAGTGAGCTTTCAGTAGGAAGTGGGTATTTTCTGAATGCACTGTTGATTTGAAACTAAGAAGATGCTCTAACTACTTTTGGATCATGAAAATTATATCACTTTTTGATTTGGCTCTGTTTGGAGGGACCATTGGGTGGGTCATTTATATTTAACTTTGGTATCCATGCTTTCTTTAAGTAGCATGTCTAATTTCACATTAAAACTATCTTTTGTTCAGCTAAAATAACTGATCGAAAGGATGGTTCAGAAGGCTAAATGGCAGAAGGCAGCATGCGATTGAAATTGACTGCAGGTCATCTCTGTAGAGTTCATTGAGGATGAAGCAAAGCCCAGCTTTCTTTCCAAAGAACCATGACAACCCTCTATGTTTACTTACCTTCTCTTGAGCATCTTGGTGGCCTCCTTTTGTCCTTGGTGTACGGTACATGCCGGCCACGCTGTGGGTAAGGCAGTAATGTCTGGGAACACATCTTGAAGTAACGTTAGGTAGTGTGCAAGCCTCTTTTGGAGGGGATATGTGGGAGTCACTAGCAAAATTTAGGCAAAAAGAAGTTCGAGAGAGTTGAATTAATACCACTGGGACCTGTATGTGGTGATGTTTACATTTTCTAAGGGTACTTATGGAGTGTTACTTTTCCCCAGGTCGTATGGGGTATGTCTGCCTTCCCCTTGTGCTGTCAAAACTGGGAACAGAAGCAAAACTCATTCGCTTTGGCTTTCCTTCTTCAGGCTTAGCTGATTTGCTAGACATGCGGTCAGTTGGATGCAATCTGTTTTTGCTAAAGAAAGGGAAGACCTGCATTGATAAAACAGTGATAGGACCTGTGCTTTCAGTTTGGGCTTTTTAGATTGGTGATCAGATTTGTCTGGGTAGGAAGCGAAGATGAAACTAATGGTCTAGTAGAGATCATTGTTTCTCAGGCGAGGGCCTAGTGTCTCAACTGGGTTTTTTACGCACACTTGTCTGAAGAAGCTTTTTGATTTTGAACCACTTTCCAAAGCCCCAAAACTCTTCATGGTCTTAGCTCTTCGTTGCCACCTTAGGAAACTTGTTCTTTGGGAATGAGCAGCATCTTGGAGCCAACACCTTTTAAGCACGGACCTTTCTTTGGGGTTACTAACCCTGCTGCGGACTCTACCTTTAGACCAGGATGATTTTCACTGTATTTAATTTCTGAGAAAATAATCACACCAAAACTTTATGATTATGCAAATCAGGTCTGTATGCTTGTGTTCGTAGAAATGTAGTTCAGCAAAAAGAAGAAAACACCTTCTTTTAGCCCACGTACTTTTCTCATTTTCACAGTGAATTTGACGAAATCTGATCTGTAACTGGGATCCTCACTTTCTCCATTAGACCTTGGATCTGAAAGATAGTAAGAAAAAAAGCAAAGAAACTTAGTACTTTCTTTTCCTTGTGGATGTAAGCAGTCCCGGCCTCTTTGTTGTGGTCTGCCTTGTTCCTGTATTCTTGGGTATGAGGGTGAAGAAGCCTGCAACAGACTTTGGTTGTTTCTAGGTGGGTCTGGCCATGTGTCTTATGTGCTCCAACCTTAATACCTTCTTTTTCCTGGAGAAGGCTGATGGATGTGGGACTTGACATTTTTTGAATAGTGCTTACAGAGTCACTGCTGGTCTCCTCTTGAGTGTCTGTTAGGCGTGGGCTTATGAGCCAATGGGAAAGCCAGGATGTGTCCCTAAGATGGTGACAGTCTAACACGCATGGGCTGAGTGCCACATGCCTGGAGCAAAGAGAAGGTGCTTAGAAATCAGAGAAGGGTCCTGGGGATGGGCCTACAGTCAGATTCTCATGTTTGGATTCGCCCCTCGCTGTGGGGGAGGCATATTTTGCTGAGACCTAGGCCGAATTGGCACCCAATGGGACTTTTCCTAGCTTGTGTAGACCTGGAGGCTGCCTGGCATGGAAAGTGCTCATGGCAGGGTGGGGAGAAAGGAGAGGCTGAATGAGGCATGGTCAGGAAACAGGAGACCTGATCTGCTTGCTGGTCTGTTGCTTAAGTAGGACCTGAAGGGATCCAGTCTCCCTGAGCCTCAGTCCCCACATTTGTAAACTGGACATGGGGGCTAAGTGAGATTCCTGGAGGGAGTAGGGGGCTCTGTGGCTGGGTCTCTGAAAAGTGTCTAGGGGCAGGATAGGAACCCAGCAGGGAAATAAACTTTAGAGGGCCAGTAGGAGATGGATGTGAGGGGCTTTGAAGGCAGGGGAAAGGTGTTTGACTTATCATTGAGACCAGTAGGGCCCACAGCCAGAGAATATAGATGATGTCTATGTGCACTGCTGGATTGTTGATGGCATAATCTCCCTCCTGCCCCACGTTCTCTAGCAGCATGGTTTGTAAATACACTAGCCAGTGCGCAGCAGCCAGGGGGCTCATTTGGTGGCTGTTCCCCAGCGGTCACTCCTCTCCCCAGAACAGCCTAGAATGTAAGGGAGTAAATGACGTTTTAGTGACAATCTTGAATTCACTTTATTAAAGATAAATAAATCACATGCCAACTTTGGCCTTTAACTGTTATTAGTAACAAATTGCTCTCCACCCATACACTTGGGGTGGGGGGTGAGTGGAAAATGCTGTTGTGGTGTTTGACCTTGGTTGGCACTTTTTTCATGGGATATTTTATATAACATGAGAGTGTAGAAATGTCTTGGTAGCTATTCATCAGCTGCCTTTTAAGTTCTGCTCATAACCCTTCAGTTTGGGCTCTGTTGACTGTCCTGGGTTTCAGAAGGGACATTGCGAGTGCATCCTATCTTGAGCCAGGTCCGTTAGGATTAGGTAAGAGTGATAGGCTAGTTTGGACATTTTTCTGGTTATTGACAGGCCTTACTGTGGCATCTCCCAAATGAATGAGAAGTATATTTTTCTAAATCCAGCCAGTGAGCCAAATGAGCCACACTGGGATAAACTCTGTTTGTTTACAAATTATGTAAGAGAAGGGCCTGGCCATTAAATTCTTCTGAGCCAGAATTCCTACCCCTCTTCAAAGTTGTAATCAAACTAAACAAACACTTTCCACAGGAACTAACTCCCTCCCAAGAAACAGGAGCAGATGCTCCTAGGAGGCCTTCAGCAACTTTGGAATGTTTAAAGTAGAAATATGTAACCAAGGTGAAGTTGTTCCAGAAACATTGCTTGCTCTAGCCAGACCCAAAGCACGTGTCAGCTTTTCTGTTTAGGGCAAGAGGTGCAGAATGCATGGGGCCAGTCCAGGCAGAATTTTCTCTAGAATGTTTAATTTTTAGTTTTCATCTTACTGGGCTTCTCATAGTATCAGCTCCTTGTGACCTTTATTCCTTTCTGCCTAAGAAACTTTTTTTTTTTTTAGCTTGATCCTTATCTCTTATCTTTTAGCTGTGTTAGATTACATCTGGGGATCAAGGAGCCCTCCTCTTACCCAAAGCATTCAGTTATTGCTTCTTGTCCGGAGGAAAGATGTCAGCTGTAGGACAAACACTCCAGGGGAGGGAGGCTGAGGCTCGTCTTGCCTTTGTTGCACTAGTAAGATCTGGACACTTGCTGCTTCCTAGTTCTTTTGGGGATAGACAAAGGCAGTGTAGGCTCAGGGACACAGTTTTCTAGCTCTCTTGCTGCTTTGGGTCTTTACTGAGGGCTTGACTTATTTTTGGCTTGAGAATATTGTGAATTTTTAGGACGTCAGGCACACCTATATTAAAGTAGACATATACTTCCTAAAACTAAACGCAGATTTATCTAGAGTGTGCCCCAAGATGAGCTTTTCTGAAGGCATCTTTTTTTAAAAAAATTTTTGTTGTGTATATTTGAGGTTTACAATATGAAGTTATGGGAACACCAGTCCTGCAGAGTGCTCCATGGTCAAAGGGTTCTGTGGTGAACTAATTTTGAGAAATGCTGCTTATCATAGTTCCCTCTTAGAGATTTGTACTGCACAGTGGTGAATTAATGGCTCTGAGAAATCCTACTGAAGAGAAATCTACTTTCACTCTATTTAATCTGGCATTTCCCTATATACTTGATCACAGAACTCCTTTTTCTCAAAGGACCCAAGATACTGGAGGAAATTTTGCTCCACATAGCCGGATTAGGTTGGTTCAGCGTCTGTGCTTGTTCAGTTGGTGTCCCATTGGATTATGAATGTGGAAGGCCAAGACAGTGTTAACTTCCAACTTTCCGTAGGGCCCTGGGGATATGGACATGACCAACTAGAATGACCTGAACATCTTTTACCTGTGACAGAACCATTTCTTCCATTTCAGCTTAGCAGATTCATGGTCTTCTCTGTAATTGGGTACTGGGGTGTAGGGAGTTGTAGTACAAAAGAACCAAGAAACAGTGCTGCTCTTGGAATTTCATTTCTACTGGGATGGGAAGATTTGTTAAAGGGTCAAACAGTCCCATCCAAACAGGTATGGAATAATACCAAAGTGAGCTGAGCCCCGGATCCAAGCAGCCTGTCTTGAAGGCATTTTGGGGGATGGGAAGAGCAGGAAGCAGGGGGCAGCCTTTTTTGTGACTTAGCAGCTGCAGGGACTATGAGGGGAGGGAAGATGGGGAGTGCCCCCCCCCAAGTCCTAAATGACATTTTGCTGGGCTCCCCCCTGGGTTTAACATAGATACTGGTGTAAAAATTTCAGACTCTCCCCAAAGTGGCCGCTATAGGGTTGGATGCAATGCACAGTAAGCTTTCTAGAAGGAGAGCTCTCTGGCTGACCTGCAGGCCTCACTCTGCTGGGATAACATCCTGGATTTGGGGGTGGCTGTCCTCCTCAGTTCTGATTCTTAGGCTGTGAGTTTGGCTGCCTGGTTTTGTGGGCCTGCCCCCTTGGAGGTGCTGGGCTGGGTTGAATGGATGTGCACTTTTCAGGTTTGTCCACCTTGGTTAATGCATAAAAGATTAAATTTGCTCTTCTACTCTAGTTGCCTATAGGGGGAATGTGTGATATGAACAGAGCTGAGATATTCCCCCTTGGGGTTCTAAGAGGAGACTCTGAGATGAGTTTAAATTTTTCTCCAACTGTGCGTCATAGAGTGTTGACTTAAGACTTTTTTTTTTTAACTTTTTAAAATAGGGATTGACCTATCTGATGGATAGCGTCAACAGTTGAGCTCTCCCGAGCCTGTAACACCCAGCATTTTGACTCTGTCGCTTTTGACGAAGCCCCATGCTCTGCTACTGCATTAAGAATGGGGCTCATCCTCTCTTCAGACCTCCTCCACCCCCATAGAGGAGTCCTTCCTTACAGTGAACCAAACTTCTGCTCCTTGGTTCTGGTTTTGCCTTCTAGAGGATATTACTGTCCTAGGGCTGCCATAACAAAGTACCACAGACTAGGTGGCTTAAACAACAGAAATTTATTTTCTCACGGTTCTGAAGGGTTGGTTTCTTCTGAGCCCACTCTCCTTGGCTTATAAGATGGTGGTCTTCCCTCTGGAACTGTCTGTATCCAAATTTCCTCTTGTTTATAAGTCATATTGGATGGGGCCCATCCTAATGACCTTGTTTTAACTTCGTCACCTCTTCAAAGACCGTATCTCCAAATAATCATATTCTGAGGTACTGGGGCTTAGGACTTCAACATATCAATTTTTGGAAGACACAATTCAGCCTGTAACATAGAGCCACTACGACATGATGGCCCTTGAGATTTTCGAAGGTGGTTATCCTCCGTCACCCCCTCCCTACCACTACCACCAATAAAATTGGTTTCCCCAGTTCTTCCCATTATTCTTCATATGAGATGGTTTTAAGGTCCCTTACCATCTTGGAGTCTTCTGGACTTGGTTCAGTTTAGGAGGGGCAAAGTTGAATACCCTAGGCTACTCGTGATAGAATTCATTCTAATGCCTTCCCCAGCAAACAGCTTTGATGATTTCTGAAAAATGTAAAAGGCTAAAAATAGGCCTGCATAGTTTCAGTAGCAACTTTAATATATTTATCTTTAACTTTGCCTGAATAGGTCAGACCATTGACGCATATATGCATGCACACGCACGCACGCACACCCCCTCATGAGTCCAGTGCTAGCTATAAGTCTTCTTTTGACTCAGGCATTTATGTTTAGAGTTAAGTTCTCAAGGTCTGAGTTTACGTACCACTCTTCCCTTCCTCATACTTTTTCAGTTTTAGGAAATCCAGTGGGGATAGTTATTTCAAAAGAACAAGTGAATGTAGAGATTTTTTTTTTTTTAAAGTGTAATTGCTATCTGGAGAGCCTAGAAGTAACTCAGTTACTTGAATGTAACTCATTTTAGGAACATAATCTTATGCCAAGCTGCAGTGTAATTAGACTTAAAATTATAAGGTAGCCTCTTCACTTTTGGAAATTGGTTACTTTTTATTGCCCTTCTTCTCCACTAGAAATTAAGTGTCAAAAAGGCTTATCTGTTTTGTTGGTTGTATTTTCTGCACCAGGTAGAGTGAAGTTCAAAAAAAGTTTGTTGAATGACTAAATGAATCCTCTTAATCATCTTGTGCTTATTTAATGAAGAGTGACCTGTTGTGTCTCAGAGACCTAAATGTAGTAGAAATAGCAGCTTGGGGGTTAGGGGTTATTCTGGCCACTGTCCCTTTTGCTGCTGAATTGTGGATCTTCCCATGAAGAGACCCTCCATGCTGTTCACTCTTCTGCTTAGTTGTGGTTTGTAAATTTTGATTGATAGTTTTGACAGCCTTTCTCCCTTTACCGTAGAGTCTTTAGATGGAGTGTGACAGTCTTGGAGTTCTGCTCTTTGAAGATGCTTTGACTACACCGCCCAGTATTTCCAAATTGTAGCCCTTAGATGCCCAGAGCCCTGGCCCCACACAGCTGTTAGGCCCCCTCTGTTCTGGAGGCTCGACAACATTAAAAACACCAACTATTTATAGCATACTTTTCAGTGTCAGTAAATTATAGGCTGCCCTTGCCAGTGGGATGGGGCGAACACTCATCTGCCTGCCACTCTGTGATTGCCAAGAAGCATCAGCCAGGTGGCAGGAGCTGACCCCACCTGAGTGCTTCCAGGGCCTCACCTGGCACTTGTACAGAGCCAAGGCCTGCTGGGATGCCATGGGGTTTCTAGTAGAGTACCTGTCCTCTGTGATGGAGTGGTTGGGGAAAAAAAATAAAAGATAGCAAGGTATGTGCACTCTTGAGAGAAGCCCATACTGATCTAATTGCCAACTCCCTGGTGGCTGTGTTTTCAGCAGTCTGTGCATGGAAGTTTGTTAAATTTTAAGTCACTGGTGAACTGGAGAGTATCCTGTCCAATGTCCATTTAATCTTACCTGGAAGGATCCCCCAAATCTCCACAAGGTAACTGAAGAATGTTATATCTAAATTTGGGTAAGATATAATCTCTGTAGGGTGAAGCATTTTAAGAGTGGCATTTTAGAAGGCTTGATAGGGTATAGGGTCATAATCTTCCCTTAGCTGCCCCTTGGAAAAGATCTCCTGGCTTGCCATTCAGAGTACATGTTGAGGGGCAGCCCTCTCCACAGGGCACTGTTTAGAAAAGGCTCAGTTGCTAGAAGCTGCCGGGGCCATGTTCACCAAGCCAAGTTGGACTTTTGGGGGCAGGTTTTGTTGTCGTAGCTTTTGGGCTCTTCATTTCTTTGCGTGGTTCAGGGAGGGACAGGGCAGTGCAAAAGAGGCCTGTTCTGTTAGCTGGAGTTTCCATTGAAGTGCTAACTGCTGGATCCTTTGAACCTCCAGCCTGGGAGGGTATTTATAACTAGCTGTTTGCGTGCTTAGAGGAACTGAGGCCCTGCCTTTCTGTAGTGATTTAAGAGCCATGCCCTTGGCATGGGCTGAAAGGGCAGGCCTAAAGAAGTGTGGGGACTCACGCCTGGCTCCCCACGACCTTGTTCTCCTTCCCCAGGCCAGGCCAGCGGTCCTTTCAGGGTTAACTTGTCTGCTTTGGAAGCAGCTGGCCAGTTTACACTCCTCCCTGGGCTGTACAAAAATACTTCCTTTGAAGTGTTAGGAGAAGCGGTGAAGGGTAAAACCTGGTGAAGAATAAAACCTGGAGTGGGGCTTAAATGCGCTTTTCTTCCAGGGAGTTTGCTGTGAGATTGAGCCCCCAGCCTTCATTATAACCTGCAGTGCTGGGTGGTTCTGCTCACATAGTTTACAGATTTGAGTCCAGTTGCAGCTGGCTGTGTGTGTGTGTGTGTGTGTGTGTGTGTGTGTTTGTGTTTGTGAAGTCTTCACGAACAGAGTATTTCTCAATGAGAGAGTTAGAATGCAGCCACCAAGCTTGCCCTATGCAGGAATCCCTTTGAACGCACTTTTCCCTGGGGCTGCTCTGAGTGGTGGTGGTATCCCGGGGTTTGTGTGAAGCTGAAGTGTTTCCACTTAGTCCGAAAGCAACCAGCCCTGTTCTTCCTACTGGGGTGGGAAAGCGGCCACTGATCCCATCTCTGATTCAGATCAAAGCACAGCAGCCCCAAAGAGCACTGGGCTCGGAGTCAGTAGTTGTGACTTCTCATCTTGGGTTCCCCATTGGTAAAATGGAGCTGGCAGCTCCTGCCATGAGGGTGCTGTAAGGATTGGTGGAAATACAGGGTTGGAAGCACGTTTAGAAAGTGTATGATACTTCTCTAATGTAGGGCCTGCTGTGGAGCAAAAAAGGCATTTTGGATAAAGGGGCCAAAGAGAAGAATGCCAGAGCAGAAATGAGACGGAACAAAGCTTGAATGTCTTCTTAATCCTTGAGTATTTGCAGCCGAGGAGGGGTTGGGGCGAGATGGGAGAAGAGGCAGCTGTTATAGTCTAGAGAAGAATGCCAACCTGTTTCTCCCCACAGTTGGGGCCACACAAGTTCTTTCTGAACTGGGGTTTGCAGTCCCTTCTTCCCTGGGAAATGCCCTCATATGGATTTCTTACATGATTATCACATGCTTCCTATCGCTCTTACACAAGGGGTGAGGTCCATGCATTTAGAATAATACCACATGGCTAACATTTATTAATGACTGTTGCACCCACCATCAATGATCTCATTTACTTCTCATAACAACTCTATGCTGTTAACTGCTCTTGTCCCCATTTTATAGATGAGGAGACTGAGGCTGGAAGAAGTGAAATGAAATGGTCCTATTACCTATTGTTACAAGTATTGAAATACAGACCCAGTCAAGCTGACTTTAGACCTTTTAGTCTTAATAGATGTAAGTTGCAATAAGTGATGGAGGGTGAACTTTAATTCTGTGCCCCAAACCTGGTAAGAAACTGTTTTTAGGGAAAGAAGTGGAACATTGAACTCTTGTTTATTCTGGCAGTTTTGACCCATGTTATGTTAATCAGAAGACTCTTGATCAATTACATTTGAATAAACATAAAGGCTTTTTGCCCTATGGCCTTTGAGAACGAACTTTTCTAATTTCTAGTCCTCAATTTTGTCTTTATAACACGAGTGCGTTTTTCTCTCTCATTGGAAAGGAGGTAAGATGGTTGGGCAGCTCTGGAGCTGCAGCTCTCTTGCAGTTGAAGGTCTTGGTGTTGGGAATTGATGGGTAGCCTGTACCTCTAGGAATCCTTAGATGAAGGTTTGGTTTTTCCCCAGCCTAGAACCAGAGTTGGCACTTACGTCAAGGGGCTGGAGATCCTGTTTTTAACCCTCCTCAGCTCACAGAGGAGAAACTGAGCCCTGGGAAAGTTTGAGTGATTTGCCCCAGTCACACGTAGGGCCTGATCCAGGGCCAGGCCTGCAGGTTCCCACTCCACTGGCCACATGCCTCTCCTTTTCACCTGAATTTCAAACAGGAGGAAAGATGAAAGGAATAGAAATGACAAGTCAGAAGAGTAGGAGGGCTCTCATTTGCAAAGTTTCTTTTGATCTTCACCCCTTTGTTTTAAACACACACGCACTCAACGCACACACACACAAAACCACAAGTGGTAGCCTGAGCACATGGTTCTTTCTAGCTCATTGAGGGGCAGTCATTTCTCTTTTAAGTGGAAGCCCCTCACCCCAGTTGTCTTGTTTCTCTTAGGGCACAACATCCTCTCTCCCCTTCTGCTATTCAGCTGCCAGATGTCATATTCCTCTTCTCAAATCTTTCAGAGCTTTTTACTGCTTGTAGGATGGAGCCTAAACCCTGCCTTACCCTAATAATCTAAAGCCCTTGGCATTTTGCTTCCAGTCTGTCTTTGCAATTTGGTATCCTACTGCAGAACCCCTCACCTCTAGTCAAATGTTACTCCGAACAGGCTTTGGCCTTTATTTGCATCTTTGCTCACATTCTGCCCATCTTTCAGGGCTGCCACCTCCAGGAAGCTCTCTTGGAAGATTGTATCACCCAGTTGTCTCTGCTGCTTCTGAACTTGAAACAACCTGATCTGGCCACTCATTTGGCACTTAATAGTATAGTATTTTGTGGTGTTTAATTTGTAGGTGTGTCTGTCTCCCTAGTGAGATAGTAAGCTCACTGAGGTCCATGGCCTGTGTTCTGAACTCTTTGTGTACCGCTAATGCATAGGACCTGCATTGGATGCTGCACAAGGATCCGGGACTGGAATGCTATCATCTTTCTGTTGTTAGGAATCAAAGACTTGATAAATGAATTCCTGGAAAAAAGGAATAAAATGATTTAACTAGAGAGATTTTTATAGTATCTGTGTTATGCCAGAATTAATATACTTTAAATCAGGAGTACTTGAATGAGTCAGGGAATTTGAATTTATAATTTTTTTGTGTGTGATTTTGCTGGCAAATGATCTGTAGTGGAATTTTTCATTTAGACTCCTTTAAGATGAAAGCTAATAAGTGCATGCTAATTTAAATTTGCTGTTGTCAATATTTGTTGCTCCAGTTAGTTGCCCTTTTACTTTTAGACTTTTACTTCAGTGTTCTTATAACATCTCCCCAACTCATTTTTTGGATCTCTACTCACTCTTAAAATTGTTCTTCTCTTAAATATATCTCTAATTTTTTTTAACTGGTATGATAATATATTTTGGGTTTTTTGACCCTTTCTGTGGTTTGTGATTGTGCCCTCAATTCAGAGAGGTTTAGGTTGGTTGATGCCTTCACTGGAATTTTAAATTTGACCTCCCAAAGGTGGATCCACCTGTACAGGAAGAATTTGTTTTCCCTTTTCCATCTCCTCCCAGTCCTTTCCTCTGCCTTCTGGCCTTGTGTATATGAAACTCTGGCCTTGAACACACCTAACAGACCTGGCCCATGTCCACTTCCCAGTTAACTCTTTTGTGTCCATTCTATATGTGGCATGTTCAGCCTCAGCTGCAGGTGGAATCATGCTTGCGTCCCCATATACCCTTTTCCTTTTTGGCATTTTCCCCCTTTCTTACTCCTGAGTTAAAAGTGTAGAGCAGAAGAGGTGGGGATGACACAGGGTCAGCATTAAATAGCTCACTGTTTATAAAATATGGAAACAGGCTTGGAGAGATTAGGTGACTTACCCAAGGCCACACAAACATTAAGAAGCAGAATTGGCCTTGTGATGCAGGTCAGGGATGTGCCATGCTGCCCAGTGATGGCCCCACATGATGGTGTTGGGAGTCTAGTGGTCTGTAGCTCTTGGAGGAATAGAGTTGTCCGGTCAAAGCAACCTGGAACGCTTACTCCAGGAGCCTTTTCTACCTGACTTCTGTAAGTAATGGATTTTGAGAGTGGGTTCTGGTATTTCCTCCTAGTTCTGGTGTGTTCATGGGTGTTTTTCTGGAGAGGTGGACTCTATATCCCAAAACTGGTGGAGAGTGAAATTGAAGGGATTGTACTGGAGAAGCTGGGCCTGTGGGCCACATGCTGTGTGGTAGCTCCCTTGACGTCCTGAAGGCACAGTAGGAAATTCAGAGGTGATCTACCCTCACCCCCATCTGGTGTCAAACTGCTTTTTTCCTTCTTAAATTTAAAGTCTGTGAGGAATAAACTTTAAAAATAGCAAAGGGTTAGAGGTTAGTTGTTTTTTCAAGCTCTTATTATAGAAAATGTTACGTATATCAAGTAGACAGGATGGTATAATGTACACAGTGTACCTCCATATACCCTTTACCATCATCCACTTTAACAGTTGTCAGTGCCTGGCCTGATTGCTTCATCTATACCCCTACTCCTGCCTTATTTTGAAGCAAAGCCAGACCTATCATTTTTTTGTTGTTTTGTTTTGGTAAATATTTCAGTATCTCTAAAAGATAAAGTTTTCTTTCTTTTTTTTATTAGGCAGCTAGCTGGTATGGGGATCTGAACCCTTGACCTTGGTGTTACAACACCATGAAGATGCTTTTCTAAAACCATTATCTCAAGGCTGTTCTCACAAGAGGTTAATGTTAAATTGGCCATGTCCCTTGTCAAGGGACAGCCTCTGCACTCCATATGCAATGGCATGGGCGCTTGGGTGCCCAGGCATTGGCAGCCGGTCTGGGGGCCCGGTCCTGGTGGAGCAGGAGCTGATGGGTAGGGGTGGAGGGTGGAGCGAGCGAGGCCGGGCCACTGCGCCCCTCCCCACCCCCCATCGTGATCTCGGATCCCCGCGTGGGCGCAGTGATGGTATCGGCTTTGCCCGGGGCAACAACCGCAAGATCAAAGGCGCCGCGCACTAGGGCGCTTCAAAGCCGACTGAGCAGCCCGGATTGATGCCGAGAATGAGAGCGCTCTGCTGATGTAATCGTAGCCTGTGAGACAGGTTCTTTTTTTTTTTTCTTTTTTTTTTTTTTTAACTTAAACAAAGACACCCCTTGTTTGTTTAGCGAGGTGAAGCATGTGCCACGGAGGGCTCGCGGCATCTGGAGGGCTCCACTCCTGCCTCGTGGGTCCACGGTAGGGCAGGAATGCAGCAAGTGGCTGAGTTTTCAGATGGGCTTGCAGATTTTTTGTAAAAAGACACCTGTTTCTGTTAAAAGCAGTTAATTTTTTCCTCCTTTTCCTTGGGTGGTCAGTTTTGTTCCCAAGTGACATTCCTGAGATTTTAAAAGTGGTGTCCTCTGGTTGGGGACTCAGGCTTTGGAACACACCTGGTAAACCAGGTGGAGAGTCAGATCAAAAAATGGGCAAGTACGGGTGTGACACTGAGGGTTGTGATCCGTTGCCGGTCCCGAAAAAAGACAAAAAGGAAAAAAAAAATGGGCAAGAGGTCTGTGGGCTGCCTTTGGTCAATCCTACCCCTGGCTCTAGAAAGGAAGCTCATCTGTCCCTTCCCTAGAGGGTGTGAAAGGCTTACCCGGGGCTGGTGGGCAGAGCCGTTCTGTTGGTACCTGGCTGGCAGGGGGAGGGGGGTCCCCCACGAATATGGTTGAATGCCAGGATCTCCACTACCTTCAGCTTGAATATTCTCCCAATCTATATAAAGACCATAGACACGTGGCCGATCTTCTGGGTGTTCCTAGTTTAAGCTGGTGTCCCTGCCTTTAGTGGTTGTTCAGTACACAAATCGGTGAAACCCTGGACCATACATACCCTTGTGAGTAAAATCAAAGCCATATTCTATTTTCTTGCTTAGTGAATCTTGCAGACAAATAGCCAGACAGACAAAGTAGTCTTCCAAATTGAGCCAGCTTGCTGGATGTTGAGTTCCTTCCCAAGATCTTCCTCACATCAGAGTTCAGGGTCAGTGGGGTCTGAGGCATTCCTCAATTTAAGTCGTGGTGACTAAAGTCCACCTTGGCATCTTAACAGGCATCCTAACCAAACCCAACATGTGTAAAACTAGGTTTCTCTTCTCTCCCCAAATGCATTTCTCTTGGGTTCTTTACTGGTACTCAAGCTAAAAAGCTGGTATCATTCTAGACTATTTATCCTCAGTGAGCTGTGCCCTTCTCAGGCCCCATGATGCCTCTGCTTGTGCACATTGAATTGTCTGTAAGCTCCTGGAGGACAATACTAGGAGGTTTTTTTCTTCTTTTTTCAACTACAAGTCAGGTTTCCCCCATCTTCTACAAAAACACCTCCCTCAGTATTCTATTATGAAAAATTTCAGACATACAGGAAAAGTGAAAATTTTACAGTGAACATTCACATACCCATCACATATTCTACCATTAACATTTTACTATACTTGCTTTATTACATATTTATCTATCTGTGCATGTGATGTGTCTTTAATATTTGAAACTCAACCATATGTATATATAGTACATGGTAGATACTTAGATGTTTTAATGGATGTGACAGGGTTTTCAAGGTCCTATTTTTAATTGTTTCTACCACTTTTAGATCCAGATTCCTCCCCCCCGCCACCAGCCCTCCTTACTCAGGTTGGGAACAGCTCTAGAGATCTTCTTTGTTCAGACACTCAAGGGAGAACCCAGGAGGTTGCAGACTAGAGGACCAGTGGAGGCATGGAGTTTGCTGTGGAGACCCTGTTGTGTTTGAATGACTTTCCCTTTCCTCCCTCCCTTTGCCTTCTTGTGGCTTCAGTGAACATTGGCACAGTTTTGTTCAGAGGCTGTAGGTTTTTTACACCAGGGTTGGGGTGGGGGGCTACTGCACAGTGTGTAGTTAGCTAACCAGGTGGAACTTTTAATGGGTTTTAAACAAATTGGTTTGAAAAATCTCTTGTCTAAACAGTATTTTGGGGTTTTTTTTCTTGATTTTTTTTTTTTAATGAATAAAACAAGTCATGTTTCTTGAAATATCAATGTGAACTTGTGATTTGGGGGGGGGGAATTCCATTGGAGTTGGCACAATCAGCTTATCTGAAATGCTAACTCTTTCATAGAAAGGCTTTAGCTCTCACTCGTAAATCTGCTCAGAGGATCCTGGAAGCCTAGAATATTTTGACTTATTATATGTAAAATGAGTAAGTTTTGCGAAGTTAAGATGAGGCACAACTTTTTGCACTTAGATTGGCTTCCCATGTCCTCTTCTTTTTCTTTGCTTTGCTTTGTATCCCCTCCAAAACAAATTAAAATGTGATTGTATATATAGTCTTTTAGAGTAAAAGCATTGCTTTGAACAAGAGATGGACAGAGTCTACAAGCTTACCTTATTCTTACACTTCTACGAAGAGAAAGAATCAGATAAGCTTGTCCCTTCTTGCATGGCAGCACATTTTTATTTATATCTTAGTTCCAATCTGCGGCTTCACTGCTTATGGAGCTTAAACTGAGATAGATTTCTGTTTGTGTGTGTGTTTTCAGAACAATGACCTGACTTTACAGTGGTCTCCCATGTCCTACAGGGTACCAAGAGGTATGTAACATGGGTTGGGTAATGGACTTGCTGACTGTCTCTTTGTACTGGCATTATACCTATTTTATGAGTATTTTGCTGTAGTTGTAGGCAGCTTCACAGCTTTTTTTTTTTTTTTTTTTTTTAAA
>NW_007741888.1:23039-23623 GCF_000696425.1 Galeopterus variegatus
AACCCTCGGCGGGAGCGCCGCCACACTCCCAAGCAGCGCACTGCAGCAGTGCGCCACCGGGCTGGCCCCAGATTAAGTCTTAATTAAAGCTTGTAAGTGGACACTCAAGCTTCAGACTTTGCAAATGGGTTCACTGATTTTTTGCTCCTGAGAGTCTCACATTGGTCTCAACCTTGATCTGTCACTTACAGTTTACATTTCTGGGTTATTTTTAAAGTGGAACAAAAACTTATAGACTCTTGAACTATCAGAAGTCTTCTAGAATTTCCCTTTTTTTTCCCTTTGAGTCTTCAGAAGTTGCACTTCTTAGCAATTTTTTTTAGTTATTTGTCTTCATTTAATCTTTCTTTCCAAAGTATTCTACCTAGTTCTCATAGAATAAAAGTCTATTTTTTGTATTGTTTAATGTCTAATTTTGTTACATAATTATAGGAGGTGATTTGGCATAAACAGATCTGAAACACGTATAGCTCGGCTGGTGGGAATAGTGGTGTGAGGAGGTCCTAGAGTAGTTTCCTGGCCAGGAGACTGCAGTGGGTGCAGACACCAGTCAGGTAATCGGGCAGGTCTGTTAATAGTCCCTG
>NW_007741889.1:0-1452 GCF_000696425.1 Galeopterus variegatus
TATATAGCTTGAACTGAACTGATGCCCTTAACCAGGCCCACCCTGGTTCCTAATGAGACCGTGGGTTAGACAGAGTGGATGATAGAAGTATAGAAGGAAGTGCTGTGGGGCTGCCTTTGTACCAGGGAGGAGCACATGGGCAGGCTTTATCAGAGGGCTTCCTGTGAGCCAATAGGCTGAGTAATCCCAAGGGAAGCCTGCCTAACATAGCCATAATGAACCTTGTGTCAAAGGGGCCAACCGGTTGCCAATTCTCAATGCATATGGTGTTCTCTTTATTTGCTAAACTTCCCTGGAGCTCCTTTGCTTATTTAACTTTCCTTAATAACCAGCAGATGGCTTCTGTCTGGGCAATCATCAGCTGGTGCTTAGCAATGGCAGAATCAAGAGGAGGCATGGGACTTGTTAGAGGTGGGGAATCCAGATGCCAACATGCAGAATGCCAGGTGAAGTTATCAGGCATTGTCTAATTGGTGTTGGAGGCAGAGAGGACAGCTGAGAGGGGTATTAGCAAGAACCCTTCTTGAAAGGGGAAGGCTGCTGCTCAGTGAGCCAGGCAGGACCACAGAAGGCAAAGGCAGTGGCAATCAGGAGCAACTGTAGAATACAGACTAGTTATTTTCTGGGTCCTCCGTATCTGCATGGTGTGTTAGACCCATAGGTTCTCAGTCAATATACAGCAAATATAAACTGGGACCCACCATTGATTTATGTATTCATGCATCCAACAAATATGTACTGAGGCCCTACTGTGCACCAGGCTGCAGCCAATGCTCAGAGACACTAGAAATGTAGTGGCAAAAAAGACACGGCCCCTCCTGCAGGCTTTGGGTTACATGGAAATGACTAAGTGCATTCATGCAGTAAAATAAACAAATGGCTCACTTAGCTTTAGAGGGGGAGCTTCAGGTAGGCAGTAAGTAAGGCACAGAAAGGATATTCAGCACCTGGAAGAGAGTGAAACTCAAAGTTTGTGTAGTCAGAGGAGTGAGAGAAATCCTAGGAAGGTCCAGGTAAAGCTCTCCTCTGGCCTGTCCAGTCCCTCTTCCTGGTGTGAGTGCACATGATGTTACAGGTCATATGTGAAGAGGTCAAATCGTTTACAACAGTGGGTGGCTGCCCTTTGTGTCAGAGCCCAGGCAAGTTCTTCCCTTGAATGCTCACGAAGCCCCCAGCACCTGCCTCAGTGTGGTTTCTGGTCTGGTGACGAGCTTGGAACGTGCTCAGTCATGCATTCACCAAATACTTATTGAGCACCTCCTCTGTACTAGACGCAGTGATGAATTAGATAAACACCGTAAAACAGACTGCCTTCATTCTAGGAGGAAAAAAATGAAAAAAAGTAACAACTATATGATGTTACTTAGGGCAGTGATAATTGCTATGAAAGAAATTGAGTAAGTGGATAGAAAAAGGCAGCAGTGTGTGTGTGTGAGTGTGTGTGTGAGTGTG
>NW_007741889.1:2412-3276 GCF_000696425.1 Galeopterus variegatus
AATTGAGTAAGTGGATAGAAAAAGGCAGCAGTGTGTGTGTGTGAGTGTGTGTGTGAGTGTGTGTGTGAGAGTGTGTGTATGTGAGCGTGTGTGAGGTGTGTGTGAGTGTTTGAGTGAGAGTGTGAGGTGTGTGAGTATGTGTGTGGGGAGTGTGAGGTGTGTGTGTGTTGTGTGTCTGTGAGTGTGAGGTGTGTGTGAATGTGTTTGAATGTGTGAGTTCTGAGAGTGTGTGTGAGAAAGAGAGTGCATGTGTGTGTGAGAGTGTGTGTGTGAGTGTGTGAGAAGGGGGTACTTTAGTCAGGGACAGCCTCTTTGAGGAAGTGGCATTTGGCTGGAGACTAAGTAAACTGAGGCAGTGGGCCTTGTTCAGGTCTTGGAGAAAGTGTAGATGGGAAAATCATTGCAAAGTGTTTCTTATGTGGTCACCATTTGGGAAGTTTGGCCAGAGGGAGAGAGTAGCAGAAGATGAGCCTGGGGTGGCAGTCAGGGTCGTGTCGTGCAGAAATCATTAGGCCATTGTAAGGAGTAAGGATTTTATTTTAGGAGTGACAGGAAAACATTGAGGGCGTGGGACGAGGTATACTGTGGTAGTCGATAGTTCTGTTCATAAATGATCTGGCTGTCTTCCTGGGGTTGCATGTTCAGGTCATACTTTCCAGCCTACTTTTAAGTCACATGTGGTGAATAAAACGTGAGAAGTGACATCTGTCACTCTTGAGTAGACACATTCCTTTCCCTGTGTCTTGGTTCATGGAAGTGTGTGTCAGAGGGTGTCCCGACCTGCAGGATATTCAACGCAGACGCTGGAGGGGGGAGTGGGAATGGGATGGAACAAGAGACGCGAGAAATTGAGACAAGACAGTA
>NW_007741889.1:3917-6391 GCF_000696425.1 Galeopterus variegatus
AGATAACAGCAAACAAGGCTCTGAGGCCTCGAGGCAATAGCTGGGCGGGCTCTTTGGCTCCTGACAGGCAGGCAGGCTCTTAGGCAACAGCCGGGCTCTATGGCTCCGGACAAGAGGGGTTCCTCCATCAGCCTGCGTCTCTGAGCGACTCTCAGAACCCACCTGATCCACACAGTACATGTGGAGTGAATGAGGAAAAAAACTCTGTTAAGTACTAAAATTTAGGGAATTGTTTGTTATTGCAGCGCAACTAAACCTATTCTGATAAATTCAATTTTAATTTGATTTACATGTTTAAAAATCACTTTGGTTCACTTAATGTGGTGAATAATATCTATCTATCTATACACACATGAGGAGAGAGAGACTAAGAAAGAGAGAGACCGGGGAGCATTCAAATGCTAAATCAAATGGCAAATAGGTCCAAATATTAATAGTACATGAAAATGGAAAAAAAGAGTATATGGGTGTTCTGGGTACTATCCTTATTGTTACAACTATTCTGTGAATTTGAAATTATTTTCAAATAAAAATTTAAAAAGAAAACAAATTTCTGGAGAGCGATTGTGTGGGAGATGGACATGAGAAAGTTTATATTGGATGTCTTATCTAAATTTGAAATTATTTTGTACTGAATGAAATAAGCTCAGGTGTGTTTTTCATCTGATATCACAGTTGAACTTGTGCATGTGAGTATAGTATTTTAGAAAGAGCAGAGGACTGCTTTTTTGAATGTTCAAACTTCTGGCTATGTTTTTGTCTTTCTGTCCTACTAACTAATTTAATAGATAATTTGCAGAGAACAACAGTCATTTTCTTTTTTTCAAATTTTATTTTATTTTTTATTCTTCAAATTTTTTATATTTTAGTCAAAATAGTTTAACATTCACTTGTACATATCTGTGGGGTATAGTGTTTTGTTTCAATACATGCATATACTGTACAGTGATTCACTTAGGGTAGATAGCAGAGTTTTGTACCCATTAATCCACCAGTTTTCCTCCTCTAACCTCCCCCACTGCTGCCTCTGGTAAAAATTTTTCTGCTCTCTACTTCTATGAGAACCACTTCTTTTTTTTTTTTTTTTTTTAAGATTCCATGTCTTAGTGATATCATGCGGTATTTGTCTTTTTGTGCCTGACTCACTTAACATGATGGTTTTCCAGTTCCACCCAGGTTGCTGCAAATTATATCATTTTTTAAATGACTGAGTAGTATTCCACTGTGTATATATATCACAGCTTTTTAATCCATTCGTCTGTTGATGAACGTTATCTTGCATGGGTTTGACATAGTGTACAGGTTTTCCAAATGCTAATTTCAACTTTACGTGCTATTTCAAAGGCTGGCTGCTATATTCATCATCTAAATGACACCTGTTTCCAACCTCTTCTTCTTGAAAAGAAATAAGAAAATAGTTTTCTTTTTAAAATAATTATAAGAAGAACGTGGCAGTTTACAACTCTTCTTTCACTGAGTGGTGGAGTCTCTATGCCTTCTCCCCTGGAATCTGGTAGTTGGTAGAACAATAAAGGACAGCCAGAGCAGCATTTGGTGACTTCTGAAGCTGGGTCATGAGAACATGCAGCTTCCGTTTGTCTCTTAGAACGTTTGTATTTTAGTTCTGAGCTGCCGTGCAAGAGGCCCTACCACCTTCAGGCCACCAAAGTGACTCGCGGACAGGCCAAGTGATGAAGCCCTAAGACCACACAGAGAGCAGTGCCTGGCCCACCCTATCGTTCCTGCTCTGGCACTGTTTGACTACGACCACGTGGGAGACCATAAGCTGGAGGCCCCCACTGGGCTGCTTCCAAAATTCTTTGCCCACAGAAACTGTGAGAAAAAAAAAAGGTTGTTTTTGTCTAAACCACTAAGTTTTGGGATGGTTCGTTCAACATGTCAATAGACAACCTTTTCATGGAGGGAAAGAAAATGGAGGTTTTCTTTCCTCATCCCAACAGAGAAGAGAGAGCTGGACACTGGGGCCTGCAGAAGGGGAATGACATTAAAAGAAATTCAACTCACACTGCAGAGCCTTGGAAAGATCCCCAGATTGGAGGTCCAGCTTCCAAGGAAGGTGGGGGTGAGGCATAAGGCTGGGAAGAATATTGCATTTTTTCTTTTTTTACATTATAATCAAGTCCTTCTATGATTCTTTGCAGCCAGGCAGTTACCCCTTCTTTATCCTGCAAGAACATGTGGTCTGTGGAGAAGCTGAACCAGAAAGACTCTGAACTTGACAACACCAAGCCTAGAAGACCATGAAGGAGAGGCTCTGCACTGAAACCAGGAGGATTTGGTAAAAGTCTACAGAGAAATTTTCAATTCTCGTCTACTCACGTGCACAGATCCTGCAATCAGTTTTCAAATACATCCTTCCTAACCATGATGAACAAGTAAGAAAAAGTATGAGAAAGATTCACACACACACACACACACACACACACACACACACACACACACACACACACACA
>NW_007741889.1:7190-13723 GCF_000696425.1 Galeopterus variegatus
GAGACACACACACACACACACACACACACACACACACACACACACACACACACACACACACACACACACACCAGACCATGGGACATTAGTTTTCACACTAAAGAGGCTTACTGAGTGTCCAGCACAGTGAATGAAAAAGACCCACTCATTGGCGCATTATCTTAAAATTTCAGAGCACCAGGGTAAAGAGCTGACTGAAAAACACCCCATAGGGCGGGAATGAGGTAATGTTCAAAGGATCAAACAGGATAATGGCATTAGTTCTCCGGAAGCTAGGAAGCTATGGAGCGGTACTGTGAATATGGTCTCGGCACACTCCTCAGCAGGATGTAAAGTGACGGTAAAGACCACAGATCTCTGCTCCTTATGAGACAATAAGGTTCCCCCTACTATGAATATTTCTCTTTACTACTAAAAACTGCCTAAAATTATAGTTCTATAAAGGAAGTCAGCGTTAAAACCGATTACCCAATTTCCCCAACAGACCATCATGACCACTTCCATTCTGCCCTGTCAGCCTGACACTGTCACCAGAAGTCCAGAGTCCTGGGATCTTCCCCCATTACCTGGATCTGTGTCCCTGTACCTTTTGTACATTTACTGATTTGACGAACTTTCCACCTCTACCCGATGCCTCAGCACCTCCACTGTGTCCTTTGCAATTCACAACTTGTTATCAACAGAACCCTCCATATCCTTAACCTCTTGTCTGACGATCCCTTCACTTTCTTGCTCTAACTGAAACCAGCCTCTCCCCTGGGGATGCTGCCCCCCCAGGGTCATTGGGCTGCAGTCCCATTTTCCTCCTCTCACACCCTGTGTAACACTGGAACTGGAGGTGGGCGGCGTGCTGTGGCTTCTCGTGGCCACTTGCTCTTTTCTTCTAAAACATCACAATTTTTGGAAGCACTAGTCCGCCGTTCCCCACAGTGCGGCAGTTACCCACTATCAAGCTAATCGTCTGTCACTCTTGTTCATTGACAAATTCAGCATCTGGCTTGCTCTTTCTTTCCACATCTACTGTTTTCATCATTCTTGGTGACTCCTATATTGCAAAGAGAATCCATCTCCATCCAGCACCTTGGCCACTTAGTTCCTTAACCTCTGCACCTTCAATGATCTTGTCTTCTACTCACGTTAGCCACACTTTCGGGACCATGCAATTATCTCTATATGAACAGTCCCCAAAAACCTCACTTTCCAGTGTCTCATTCTATCTTTCCAGTTTCCCAGATTTTTTTCTTCAAACTTTACCATTGTATTGCATCAACCCCATGTGTCCCTCCAGTCCATGTGGCTTCCGTACACGCTCACTTCTTCCCCAGCTTAGATTCCGTGACCTATGATTTTGATGATTCTCTTTCCCGTTTGACTGGCCCTGCTCCTAAGCCACTGCTCCTGTGTGTGCTCAGATCCCTCTCACCTTCTTGACGGTTTCCCTCCTGCAGTTAGCCCCCTTCTCCTTTACATCATGAATTTCTCTCTAGATAGTGAATGATTTCCATAAGTGTGTAAAAATGCCTTGGTATTATCAGACATGAAAAAGAACACCTGTTAATTTCATGTCCCTCTGCAACTGCTGTTTTCTTGCTATGATCCTCATGTCGTAAAACTCCTTGTATTAGTCAGTTTTCTGTTGCTTATGACAGGATACCTGAAACGTGGTAATTTATAAAGAAATAGAATTTATTTCTTACAGTTTTAGAGGTTGGGAAGTCGAGGTCCCAGGCGGTGTGCTTGTGAGGAACTTCTTTTTTTTTTACTTTTTAAAAAATTTTATTTTATTTTATTTTGTTTTAACTTCTCAATATATATTGTAGTTGATCTTCATGTCCCTTTACCCGTTCCTCTTTCCTCCCTCCATCTCTCCCCTGCCACTACATCATATGTGTTCTGAGAGCCTTCTTGGTGGGGACTCTCTGCAGAGTCCCATGATGATGCAGGATGTCACATAATGTGGGCTAAGCAAGAATTCACCAATATGCTTCTTCCCCTCCTTGTAAAGCCATGAGTGCCTCTCCCATGATAACCCACTAATCCACTTATCTATTAACCTATTATTCCACGAATGGATTAACCCATTTATGAGGGTATAAGCCTCACAATCCAGTCACCTCCACCTCTCAGCACTGCCCCACTGGGGGTCAAGCTTCCACATGAGCTTTGGAGAGCACAAATGTTCAGACCGTAGCACTCTTCAAAGGAATTTTTTATGTTTTTTAGCCCCATCTTCTCCTTGAAGTCAGGAATGTCTTAATTTGGGTTTCTCCAAAAGCAACCCCTGAGAAAGACTTGAAAACAATTTATTTGGAAAGTGTACAGAACAATGGCAGGGAAGTGAGAACGTGATGTAGGTAAGGGAGAACAGCTGCGAAAGGACACATTATTAAGCTAGCTATCACACTGGATGACTGGAGCCAATTCTCATGGAGAAACTCTGGGAAATAGTATAAAACAAATTCTGTAGAATTACCCCATCGAAGAGAAGAGAGAACTGAAATCAACTTCTCTCAGTCATGGGTTAGGGGATGCCACCAGGAGATGTTAATTCCTTGGTGCTTTCCACATGCAGATATGCACTCTGAAAGGTCCGAGGAGATACACATGAACCTTAACAATCTTTTGACCACTGCACACCCAGAGACAAGAGCAAGCCTGGAAATTAATACGGACTCAAGAAATATTTGGGGAATAAATACCCAGCTAAACTACCCATGAAGAATAAAGATAGATTTGACAAAGGTGTCAAGATATTCTAAAGGGGACAGAATAGTCTTTCCAACAAATGGTGCAGGAAAAATTGGATATCTATGCAAAAGAACAACTTTGGACCTCTACCTCACAACTTTCGCAAGTAGGAACTGTAAGTGAATCCTATCCCTAAGTGTAAGTGCTAAAATCATACAACTCTTAGAAGAAAACATGGAAGAAAATCTTCATGATCTTGGGTTGGACAATGATTTCTTAGAGACAACACCTACAACATAAGCAATAAAAGATAAAAAGGATAAGTTATATTTCATCCAAATTAAAAATTTTTGAGTTTTAATAACACCAATAAGAAAGTAATGACAACATACAAAATAGGAGAAAATATTTGCAAATCTTGTACCTGATATGGGATTCATATCCATAAAGAACTCTTGTAACTCAATAATAAAAAGGCAAATAACCCAATTAAAAATGAGCAAAGGATTTAAAGACATTTCTCTGAAGATGTAAGTGTCCAATAAACATCAAAAATGTTCAACATCATTAATCATCAGGGAAATAAAGATCAAAACCACAATGAGATGGTACTTCATCACCACTGGAATGGCTATATAATAAGAAAGATGTACAACTAAAGTACCGGTGAGGATGTGGACAAAACAAAATCCTTATCCATTGCTGGTGGGAATGAGAAATGGTGCAGCCTGGCAGCTCGAAATCTTGTATGCAGAATCACCGCATAACCCAGAAACTTATGCACTGCCAAGCATATACCCATGAGAAATGAAAACACAAATTCACACAAAAACTTGCGCATAAATGTTCATTATTCAGTGTAACCAAAGAGTCCATCAACTAATGAAGAGATAAGCAAAATGTGGTATATCCTTAAAATAGAATATTATTTATCAATACAGAGGAATAAAATACTGGTACATGCTACAAAGTGGATAAACCTCAAAAATATTATACTATCTGAAAGAAGCCAGACACAAAAGGCCACATAGTATATGATTGCTTTTATATAAAATTCCCAGGACAGGCACATCCCTAGAGATAGGGGGTGGGGTGGAGGAGCAGGGGTGAACAGGGAGTTGTGCTAATGGGTGTGGGTTTCCTTTGGCAGTGATAAAATGTTCTAAAAACAGACTATAGGGATGGTTGCACAACTTTGTAAATACACTAAAAAACATTTAATTATATACTTTAAATGGATCAATTTTATGGTATGTGAATTATATCTCAATAAAGCTGTGTTATAAAAAAGAATGAAGGCAGAATGGAGCTTTTTTAGAAATGCATATTTTTGAAAACTTATCTTACAAAAATTGCTGCCCGGGAAGTTACTGAGGGATATGTTGCAATGAATTAATGGGATAAACCTCAAAATATGTAAATCTTTAACCTACATGACTCATGAAACTTGGACTCTAATGTTAGAGCAGCAAGGGAAAGCCCTGGATGTTAGCAGGTCTGAGGATGACCATTGTAAATAGGAGCTGGAAGAGAAGAGTTCTAATAAGGATGTCTCCGAAAACAAAAAAGGTTCTTATGGTTTATATGATATACTTGAACTTATGAAAAATACTATTTAGAGTTGGCTTTTGGAGAGCTAGGGAAGAATTAGAGTGGTGATATTGAAAACTAAAACAGAAAAAGAGGCAATTATTAATTCTGGAAGGACAAAAAATGGAATAAGAATGTAAATATAATCAGAGTAAACTATTAGGCTCATCAGTGAAGGACATTTACATGGTCATAATGTTGTAATTGACTAGGAGAGAACTGGTGTTGATAAGTTGACAATAGACAATGCCACATACCAACTAAATGGCAAAGTTGGTGTTGAAACCTGGGTATGTCTGAATTCAGCATCTACTAGAATGCCATGTTGCCACTATATTTCACAAGTTCAAAAGTGCATGGCATTTAGCTTGAATGTAGAATAAACAGACGAATCGTCCTACCAATCTCTGAGAAAAGTCCCCCCCAGCTCTTTGCAACCATTCAGCTTCTAAGTACTCTTGTTTTTCTCAGTGAACTGAAAGATGGTCCAATTAGTGAGAACTGATGAGACACCATCTTCTTGTTTGTTTGTTTCAATACTTATAAAAATTGTTGCATTTTATCCGGAACATGTTTTTAAACAGCTTTATTCAGATATGTTTCATGAGTTGTGTAGGTTAAAGGTTTATATATTTCAATATCATATTGAGATATCCAATTCATCCATTTAAAATGTACTATTTTATGGTTTTTGGCATTATGTCTCTAATGTTTTTAAGTTGTGGCAGAATATTCTTAACATAAAATTTGGCATTTTAGCCATTTTTAACTGTACAATTCAGTGGCATTAATTGCATTTGCAATGTTGTACAATCATCACCACTATCTAATTCCAAAACATTTTTTATCACCCCAACTAGAAACTCTGTATCCATTGACAACACCCCCAACTTTCCCCCCACAACCTAGGATAACCACTAATCTAATTAATGTTTTTAAAAATTTGCCTAAAAGGCTTATTTCACTTAGAATAATGTTTTCAAAGTTCATCCATGGAACAGCATGTTTCAGAACTTCATTCCTTCTTATGGCTGAATCATATTCCATGGCATGTGTATGTCACATTTTGTTTATCCGTTCATCTTTTGATGAACATTTTGGTGGTTTTCACCCTTTGGCTATTATGATTAATGCTGCTATGAACATTGGTGTATAAGTATCTGTTCAAGTCCCTGCTTTCAAAGGAGATACCATCTTGAAATACAAAATACATGACATTGTTAGTCAGGAGGCCTCAAGTCCAGCCTTGGATAAGTCATGAATAGCTGTGAGGTTCTGGACAAACAACATTCACTCTGGCCTCGATTTTATCATCTGTAAACATACCAATTTTAAAAAATTTCATTAGAACACTTTTAGATATTGGAGTATAACATAAGCTTTCATATGAAAAATAAAAAGATAAAGGTTGTATTGTTAGTACAAATATATTTTACAGATTCAAATTTATAATAGGAATTTATAAAGCAAAACAACGACCATCATGTCTGCTGTTCTGTTACCTAAAAAATGAAATCAGAGACTACTGATGACAGTTAATGTCTATTTGGCCTGTTGATGTGTCTCTTCGTGAAAGCACAAGACCATCCTCTTAATTTTTTTGATGTATTGAGAAGTTTGGTGCCCAGTCAGTCATGGAAATAGACAAAACTCATCTGAGCTAGTTTAAGCAAAATGTATGGAAGGGTATTAGGTAGTTCAAAGAAACTCCAAATTGAGTAGAGAATAGGACCTCAAGATTACACAGCCAGAACAATACCCAATCGTCTATCTGGAATGCCATTAATTGCAATCTCACCTCTACCAGGCACCGGCTGTATGGAGAATGTGAACACTACTGCTGGGATGTCTGGCACCGATGTCTGATGAAGCTCAGCATCACTGCTCTCTGCTACCTAGACACTCCAGGAATGAATTCAACCAATTCCCACGTCTTCACATTTTATGTTGACAATGAAAGTCTTGCAAGACTGCAACTGATGTGCAAAGACTAGGGCACAAGTCTGCATCCTAATTGCAAGAGAGCTGGAAAATTGGTCCTGGCTTCCTACTCTGTGGAGATGGCATACCTCATATGAAAGTCCCCAAATATAGGAAATTTATCCAAAATTCATGGTTGGCCACCAATTGGACAAATGTCCTGTCTACTGCAGCCCTGATTTTTTTCTATCTGAAAAATGAGAATTAGTATTCCATATTATGAATTTGCTTTTAAAAGATTATAGTCTGATTAATTCAGCAAAATTTGAGTGATT
>NW_007741889.1:13950-23623 GCF_000696425.1 Galeopterus variegatus
GCTCAGCATCACTGCTCTCTGCTACCTAGACACTCCAGGAATGAATTCAACCAATTCCCACTTCTTCACATTTTATGTTGACAATGAAAGTCTTGCAAGACTGCAACTGATGTACAAAGACTAGGGCACAAGTCTGCATCCTAATTGCAAGAGAGCTGGAAAATTGGTCCTGGCTTCCTACTCTGTGGAGATGGCATACATCATATGGGAAGTCCCCAAATATAGGAAATTTATCCAAAATTCATGGTTGGCCACCAGTTGGACAAAGGTCTACTGCAGCCCTGATTTTTTCTGTCTGAAAAATGAGAATTATTTTTCATTTTCAAAAGTATATTATGAATTTGCTTTTAAAAGATTATAGTCTGATTAATTCAGCAAAATTTGAGTGATTGTAAAGGGTTTCATTCTGAATGCCATGGGGAGCCAATGGAGGGATTTTAAGCTGAGAAATAACATGATCTGGCTTCCATTTTTAAAGAATAACTCTTCACGCTATGTGGAAGATTTACATCAGGAGGGGGTAGATTGACACATGGGACCAGTGAAGAGTCTATTGTAATAATCTAGGTGAGAAATGATGGAAGCTTAAACCAGAATGATATTTGGAAGATAAAAGGAATAGGTCAGATTGAAGATATGTTTTGAGATGAGAGTTAATAGGATTTACCGAGAGTATGAATATGGAGTATACAAAAAATAGAGGAGTAAAGAGTGATTCTTGATTTTGGATCAAGTGAATTGTGATTTTCTGAAAGAGGATGGACAGGTTTAGAGTCATGATGGAAGCGGGAAAGTAGGAGTTCATTTTTGGAGCCGTTAAGGTTGAGATAGCTCTTAAACATCCAAGTGAAGATGCTGAATAGGGATTTGGATGTCCGCAGTCCAGGAGAGAGGGGCAGGCTGGAAGTATAAATTGGGAAACATTGGATTTAGGTGGTATATAAGGCCATGGGCTAGATGACATCAACTGGAGAATAAGTATAGATACAGAAGAGCAGAGTTCAAAGGGCTGAGACCTAGGCTCCTCCACTCCAAGCTGCTAACACAGGAAGAGATTTATTATGTTTACGAGAAAAAGACACGGAGCATTAGAGATACGATGAGTGGTCACCCACCATCAGAGTGGCCCAGCTTCTGCCCAGTTGACAATATGGACTTCCCCAAATACCCCTTGTCTGCACTTGCTGCCTGGTTGTCCTGGGATCAGCACCTCTGTGAAATGACAGCAGTGAGCTGTGGTGAACTTGGTGTTGTGGTGTCACTAGGATGTATGAATTCTGATGATCATATGAGACATTATGATTTTGTGTTAGTTGAGCAAATTGTGAAATCATTCATTAGCTCCCATGTCTTTGGTGTGTGGTAGGGTTCATTTATTTTGGAAGAGCTGTGATGTTCAAGACCTGATGCCACTGTCTGTCGTATACTATGGATCCTTACTTGTCCAGTCATTAGTTGGTCCAGGAGCAAGATAGTGGCAGAGAGAAACAATATTGACTGAGCTTGGTTCTCAGCCTGGTGGTTATGTGAGCTCAGCAACCCTATGATGTAGATATTTCTTATTCCCACCATTCCCAATTTACAGATGAGGAGACTGAGTATCGGGTACATCACACAGCTGGCAAATGGCAGAACTGGGAATGAAACACAGGTCTGTTTGACTCCAAAGCCAGTGTTTTCTCTGCTTTATTACTCTCCCTTTGTCTAATGCCAAAGCTACTGTATTAAGCACAATTATGTAACAAAACTGCTGGATGGTTGCTGGTGAGGACTAAGGAGATTTTACCAGGAAAAATGCAGGTGGGACTGATTTAAAACAACAACAACAACAACCACACACAGATACACACACACACACACACACACACAGAGCTGGATTTCTCTAGTGGAAACTTGGTAAAAAGGTGAATGGCAGAGTGGGGAAGGCGAAGGCTATCTATACCCATGATCACTCATCAACTGATTTGGCTGAATTCGCTTTGAAGGAAAAAAGGTAGGTAACATAGATTTTCATTCATATCACCAAACTAACCACTTTGATTGAATTTTTAACTTTCTGGATGGTTGTTTATTCATCATGAAAGCCTGGCCTTATGTGTCAGATAGGGTCGGTGGTGGGTGGTTGAAAGGCACATGTTATTTAGATTCAGGATATCTAGGCTCTTCAGGCAAAACTACTCCTCAAACCAATCATTTTGCATTAACAATGTATACCCAAGCTTCCCCTTTTCTCTCCCCTTGAAATATGACCTTGGCCTTCATCTCTGAACCAGCCAGCCTTAGAGCAGATGTAGTTTTATGGTTTAGGCTGAGAACTCCAGATACAAAGGCTTACACGAGTTTTAAGAATGAGCTGAGATAACCGCTATAGAAAGCTCTCGCTAGAGGAGCCACAAAGCCAGGAACAAATCTCCAGGCCATGTAATCACAAGGGGTTTATGCAAACCTCTTAAAGGAGGTTTACACAAATATACATCCAATTTCCTCTTTGGAAAGGGCTGTTCCTTTCCAATGAGTCAGTGTTTAACAGAGCTTGGCAAAGCATGAGCCTGTCGGCTGGAAGAAAATGGGGTTTTAAAACTCAACCTATTCTTTAAAGGAGAAAATAACCCTTAAGCTGCATTAACATGACCTACCACAAGCAGCAGGGATGGGGATTCTGTTATCAAGGCATTCTGTGGGCTGGTATTTCCTTTCCAGGCTGCAGGGGCCTCCGCTTGCCTGTACCGGCCTTGTTATCTGCCTCCTGCAGATGAAACTTGCCTTTGTGTGTGTCGTCTCTCTGAGCATGTATGTATCTGTGAGCAAGGTTGGGCTTTCTGGACTCCAATTTTGAATGAGATGGAAAACACACTCAGCAAAGCTTCTGCCTCCTGTGTCTAAGCTGTGGAGCAAAGTTCATTTCTTGTTTCTATCTCATAAGAAGAAATGGGCTGCATTGGGTGTAGACATGGTAGGGTTATGGTGTGACACGCCTATTTTTAAGTACTGAAATATTGGCCTTTTTAAAACAGGACATTGTTTTATTATTATTTCTATAAATCTGAAATCCGAATCATTTGCATCTTGAGATCGAGATAAAAAACTCAACTTTTCAATGCATGTAGAAAGACAAACTGCTGGACAGTCTACCAGCCTGGCTAAATCTGTCTGTCTCATGTTCCCAGTAATCCTCCAGTTTGTGACATCACAAAGCTTCTATTGCAAGAATAATAATCCTCTGTTCTCCTGAACAAATGCAATATGAGTTGAAAATGATGCAGGCAATTCTGTACTGGGATCTCCACCTGTAGATGATAACATTAAAGGAAACAGAGCTGAATCAGAAATGGTTTATTTGAAACCAATACTATAGCTCTCAATAAGTTTGTGGTACCTGATGTTATTTCCTTCACCCAAAAAGTTCGTTTAAAAAAGAGCTCCAGAGCTATCCAACAAGAGATGGGATTATTTGAGTGGAATCAAAAGAAAATATTTGGAATAATTTATTACACAGTCTTTCCCATATTATTTCCTTACTCCTCTCCCTTGTTACTCTCCTCAGTTTCTTGTCTCTCTCTTCTCATCCCCACTTGACTCCTTTTCCCTCTTGGGCCCAGTTTTCCCCCACACATAAGTAACTGGGCCCTCCTAGCAGAGGCCAGTTGTCAGTGTGTGTGGAGAGCCCAGAGTCCCAGGGAGGAGAGGTGGCAGGAGGGGGCACAGGCTGAACTGGGCAGCGGGTTGCTGGCTCTCACTGTTGGGGATTTCTCCACGGGGAGTCCCAGCAGAGCCACGAAGCATCTCAGTTCCGTTTATCACGACTGGCTGCATGGACAAGAGCAGTTCATGTGTTTCTCTGGACAGTGACAACACCAATCAGAGGACGGAGCTTCAAGAATGGCGGACAGGCTCCCACTAGGGGGACTGGAGCATGCAGATAACTAAGAGCAATTCTGTGCCATCTTCGTGACGAGCATGCGCCTCTCAGCAGCTCCAAACATGGTTGTAACTCAATGATTCATGACATGTTCATAACATTTTGAAACCACTGAAGGGTTTTAATCAGGGAAAGATGTTGTGATATGACCCTGTGTGTGATGGATAAGATGACTAATTTCTGAGCCCGATTCCTGCACATAAGCTCCCTTGGTTATAAGGTTACTAAACAAAGGCAATAAAAAACTCCATATTTTTGTTTATTTTTGGCTTGTTGAAGGCTGACCTGTTAGAATGAAGGAAGAAAACCATGGCATCAACACTGTATCTGTTGAGTACTGTAGGTACTCAGCAAATATTTGATGATAGTTTTTGTTTTATATTTTTTTAGTTCACTAAAAATCATCTGGGGCCTAGTCTCAGGAGTCTGCTAGATGACAGAAGTTGATCTGGTGACAATTTTATGTTAGATCTCATTTGATATTAGTATTGAAGGGAGGGACCTCTGGCACCACCTTGCCCAAAGGATGAGAAATGACCCTCAGTGAGTTTCTGGTAGAGAAAGAAACCCTCCCAGATAACATTTGTGTAAAGCTGGAGAGTGGAACCAGTGGCGGGAGTTTCAGCAACCTTGAGCGCCAACTCAAGTTGCTATCTGACCCCAGGTTGCTCTTAATTATTTTCTGCTACTGCCTCAGGTGTACCTTCTTTGCTTCCATAACCTCTTTCTGCCATCACCTCCCTGACCCTATGGGGCAGAGACAGGAGGGAGCATCTCTCTACTTTAGGTGCTCCAGCCCAGGTATGTTCACATACGCCTTCTCCTTGTGTCCTTAGCATAGCTGAAGGAATGCTGAGAGGGGGGAGTTAAGTGGGATTTTACTAAAAACTTGGGAAGTTGGGGACATTTGCCTCTTTCCCGACTGACTGAAACAGCAGTCTTAGAAGAGTCAGGCTGACCGACAGACCCCTGCAGGGTAGTAAAACACCCCATGTTTCTGTTCATTCTCAGCTTGTTGAAGACTGACCTGTTAGGATGAAGGAAGAAAACCATGGCGTCAGCACTGTATCTGTTGAGTACTGTAGGTGCCCAGCAAAGATTTGATGATAGCTCTTGTTTCAGTTCACTGTAAAAGCGCAGTAGAAAATCATAGAGTTTTTTTTTTTTGCCTTGTTTTGTTTAGTATCCTTACAGCCATGGTAGCTTGTGTGTAGGAATCAGGCTCAGAAATTACAGTCGTCATATCCCTCACACACAGGGTGATATAGCAACAGCCGTCCCTGAATAAAACTCTTCAATGGTTTCAAAGCATTACGAACATGTCATGAATCCCTGAGTTACAACCTTGTTTGGAGCCACTGGGAGAGGCACATACCCATCTCACACCCACCTGGCGAGACCGGCATTCGAACCAGAGACACAAACACAAAGCAGCTCCGGGGTGGGCTTCTACCCTGATCCTCTGTCCATTCCCCGCACATCTCTCTCCCTTTCCACTAGAGGGCGCTGGAGCCCATGTTACCGCGCTCCGTGCTTGGAGACCAAGATCCAGCGACAGGCAGAAAAACCATGAGGTGTGTTCCAGATGCTGGCACTAACCCTGCCGCATCCTGGTCCAGGTACTCTGTGTGTGCCCCTACAGGTGGAAGGGACGACACCCTCCCCCGCATCTAGGCTCCAGCTCTGAGAGAGGCATTGGCCCGTGTGGAGGGTATCCTGGGAGAAGTGACTGTACAAGACTCTGCGGAGGAACGGGGGACCTTTTAGGCTGGAGAAAAAAAGATTCAGAGGTGATGGGAGCAGGCCCTGCTTTTCTGAAGAGCTTTTATTTGGATAAGGAAATAGGCTTATTTTCTGTGGCCCTAGCGGAAGAACTGGGACCTGTAAATAACATCAACAGAGAGATTTCAGCTCAACACGTGAGGACTTTGCAGCTGCGGAAGGCAGCCTGGTTTAAGCAGCAGGAGGCGGGCTGTGGAGGAAGCCCCGAGTTCACCGTCCGGCCTGCCCTTACTACCTCTTGGACTTGCACAAGTCGCCTCAGTCCTCTTATCTGTAAAATGGGGATGATGATGTCTACCTTACAGGGTTGTTGTGGAGATTCAGTAGTTTGAATAAAGTGCTCAGCATAGTGCCCCTAGCATTTTTTTTTTTTTTTTTTTTTAGAGCTCAGTTTTTTAAAAAAAATCATAGTGGCTAACCTTGAACACTTACTCTGCAAAAGGCTTGTACCATTCTCCCATTCATTTTCTCTAAGCCGCCAAACAACCTTGTGAGGTAAGGTTGCTGCCCTTATGGTACAAACGAGGCACGTGGGGTTCAGAGAGGAAGAGAGATCCTCCCAAGGCCTCAGAGCTATGAAGTCGGGAGGCTGAAGCCCTGAGCCAGCTCTGTCTGTGTTCAGAGCCGCGTCCCTGCCAGGACGCGGTGCCGCCTGCCTGTGTCAACGCGGGGTCTGCACCCAGAGGACCCCTGGGTCCGGGGGGCTGTTGGCGGGTTTATCTGTCACACACCATGACGCAGGGGCACATATGTTGTTCTGGCAAAGGCATGCGCATTTCCCAACGTCGGTCGGAGCCGTGGATGAATAATACAGGCAGAGGGATCAACAGAAGGGGCCAGAGGCGGCCAGAGCCGCATCAATCCCCCCGCCGCCAGCAGGGGCCGCAGAAGGTGCAGCTGGCGGGGCCCCGAGCAGAGCTGCCAGCCCGATCGTCGTGCCGCTGGGTTCTGCACAGCTTTCCTTCTCCATTCTTTCTCGTTTTTGACACTTGTGATTATTACCAATCCTGGTGGCGCTGACGCACGGGAGTGCAATGGTTACCATGGCATGCTTAATAGCGAGAGCAGATGTTTGGCAGGCTGACTCCGTGCGTCCCGAATGCACACGGCGGAGGGCGGCGGAGGGCGTCATTGATTTGCTGAGTGCAGCGGGGAGCCAGCCCGTGCCGCGCCGGGCCGGGCACCGCACCACGCGCCGTCTCCAGCACGGCGCCCAGCCTCGTCCCGAGCGGACCCTGTCGGCCCCCGGCCGGCCTCGCGTCTCATCAGCTCCCGCCTGCTCTCTCCGCTGCCGCCGCACCTTACACCTGCAGCCTCCCAGACGACTTGCTCCCGTCTGGGAGACACAGCCTCGCGCAGCTGTCCCCGCCACCCAGAGCCCCGTCCTTCGTGGTGAGGGCAGCACCCACCCGTCCCTCACTTCTCGGCTTGGATGTCACTCTCTGGTGTGTCTCCGTGAAGTCTGAGTTGGCAGGACCACTTCGTACCTACCCGTTCATAGAACTTACTGCTGTGTTGTCACTGCTCGAATAATGGTTGACCTTGCCAATAGAATGCGAGTTCAAGTGCAGGAACCATTATATTTATAAGAATAATCCTGACTTTAATTTACATGGAAAATTACCAGTAGTATGACATTTCTTGCAAAACACCTCACTACTGGTCCGAACAACAAGTGCCCACGTCCACCCTCCAAACAGGATTGTTATCTGCACACCGAGTACATTTTCCTACCCCTGAGCCTCTGTCTGTGGCACTGCTTCCATCTAGAAACTCCGTATCCTTCTCTCCTTCATCTCTACCTTTTCAAATCCTGCCCAACAATCCAGAGCCTCACAATGCCCCACAATCTGTCTTCTCTGATATACCCTCCCCAAGCATATGCGATCACTTTTCAACCATATACTGTTTCTCTAACACGCCATCCCCACCATTAACTGCACAAAACGCTGTTTGCATTTCTCTCAGGACCCTTGACCTTCCTAGATACAGCCACATGCGTGGTTATGAGCCCAGGCTTTGGCGTCAGGCCTAAGTTCACATCCTGATTCTACCACTTACCAGTTATGTACAGCTTTGGTTATATTAGATGACCTCTCCCAACTTCATTCCCCCCATTAGTGAAATAGGGATAATCACACCTACACCGTGGGGTGGCTGTGGGGATTAAATGAGATCCTGGAGAGAAAATATGTAGCTTAGTGCATGGGACACAGTAAGAACTCATTAAATAATTGGTATTATTAAGTCACTATTTATGAATTTGCCTGATGCCACTAATGAGACTGTCCTCCTTGGGGCTGAGGGCCATAATACCTCTGTATACCCTGCAGCATGGTCCAAGTTCATGGCTCTTCTCATATGCAGCTGAGTGAGGGAAGGACACTTATCACACTCTGCTGAGCTCCGGTTTCCTTGCCTGTAAATTGGGGATACAACATAACTGGGAGCATTAAATATTTGAGTGCCTTTTAAACAATAAAGTTCGAAAACGGTTTGAGCCAACTTAAAAGGGCAAGTATAAGAGGAAATGCACAGAGACAAGGCACGTCCGATTTCTGCTGCACTGTGACGACGCTGGGGCCAAGGCTAGTCTGCAGTTGTTTATTGCCCTGGAGATACAAGGGAATTTGTGTACACCCCACCCAGGAGTTCTGACCCAGAAAAGGAAAAGGTAGAGAAGGGAGGGAAGTGTGTGTGTGTGTGTGTGTGTGTGTGTGTGTGTGTGTTTGGGGTGGGAGGGGCAGGTAGAAAGGGTTTTCCAGAAACAGAACCACTGAAAATTTGCCTGGAGAAAAAAGGAGCTGCTTTTGATTTTGACCTTATTTTTCAATAGTCACAAATGAGAGTAAAGAAACTGCCAGTGTTGTGATTGTGACTAAGATATCAGATTACTAAAGAGAAGTAAGAACAAATGGCTTGCTGTAAAATATTGACAAGAGTGAGCATTTGTGGAGGTCACAGAGCTGAACCCCAGCTGGCTGGAAATGGTGAGACTGAGGGATTCCCATCACTTTAGTTTATATTTAAGTGTCTGTAGACTTTCCCCCATCTTGGTGAAAATTCTGTGATTTTTAAAAACTGCATTTCAAAAGAAACATAACGGTGGCTCATATTTCTCAAATTCTGAAGTGGATTTCTTACATCACATTTTCAACAGTTACAATTTGCACCTTTCTCGGAAAGTTACAGGGGCACACAACCCCTTCCCACCAGCCTAGTGCTCCCTCAAAGCTGTGCTTATGTCTATGAACCACAGGTATGTTCTAGCACACATGGGCTACAGTCACCTGGTTTCCACTCCCTCACTTGTTACAGCCACATGGGTGCTGTGAATGAAGCCTCTGGGTTACTCGTATATGCAGGACTTCTCTAGTTCCAGCATTAGTGACAGCCCCACACAGCTTTGCTGTTTGGAGAGCTGGATTCTAAATCCAGATTTGTCAGTCATTTGTGACACTGGAATGTCTTTATTCTGGTCCTCAGGCTTCTCATCAGGAGAATACTGGGGCTGCATGCCATCATTTTCTGTGTATACAGGTGGTAGTTCTTTAGCTGTTAATATGGTGAATTGCACTGATTGTTTTTGATTGTTGAACCAGACTTGCAGTCCCAGGATAGACCTCACTTGGTATTATTTATGTATTGTTGGACTTGACTTGCTAGTATTTTATTAAGGATTTTTGAGTCTTTATTCTTGAGGGATGTTGGTGTGTAGATTTCTTTGTAATGTCCTGGGTTTTGGTATCTGGCTAAAATATGATACTCGGCTCCTTCCTCTTCTCTATTCCGGAAGAGTTTGTTAGAATTGGTATGGTTTCTTCCTTAAATGTTTAGTAGGATTTGCCAGTAGATTCATCACTTTGAAGGTTTTTCATATTCTAGTCAGCCCCAGATGACCCAGAGTCTTTCCTGGATAACTGAGGATTTTTCCTGGTGAAGGGTTGGAGGGGTGTCCCCCCTCAGGCTCTT
>NW_007741890.1:0-15346 GCF_000696425.1 Galeopterus variegatus
TGATCTCAGTAGGGAGACAAGAGGAAAACTTATATGAAAAAATGCAAAGGAGGGCCGAGCCCGTGGCGCTGGGAGCGCGGTGACGATCCTGCCGCGGGTTCGGATCCTATATAGGGATGACCGGTGCGCTCACAGCGCTCACTGGCTGAGTGCGGTGCGGCTGGTCTCAAAAAGGACCAAAAAAAAAAAAAATGCAAAGGACAGACAAGAAAGGGCCCCTATTCCTGCAGCCGGGCAGCAGAGGCATCAGCGAAAAGCAGCCCAAATCAGGCAAGGGACTGAGGCATCGCACAGCCAGCCAGGGCACATGGGTCTTGTCACAGACAGCAAACTCCCGCCAGCTCTTGCTAACTCTTTAGCTGTGCCATTTATGTTCTGTTTCTAATTTTATTCTATCTCACCATGGTTCTGCTGACCAGGATCGCTCTCTAATCCTCCCTCTGAGATCAAACTTACTAAATACTCTTGCCAGCTCTGTCAATTGTAATGGGATAAGTGTGTCTCACCCAAATGCCCATGGCCAGGACACAGTCCTGTGCTTGCCATCCCAGCGGAAACCGACTCCGCAGCAGCCATTCCAGTCTACATCCCACTGTTCTGGAAAGGACTTGGTCTGGAAAGGACTTGGTCTACATCTCACTGTTCTGGAAAAGGACTTGGTTTCTATCCAGAAAGGAACAAAAAGATTATTTTTTCATAGAAACACATAAATGTTTCTAGTCATTTTAAAAACTATATCTACCAGATAAAAAAATCTAGTAATATTTTGGAGAACAGATTCTGTTGCTATAATGCTAAAAACCAACAGGAAGAATAAACCCACTAGCAGTTGGCAATTCTCCCAGTGCTGTAAAAAAGTACACATTTTACTACCAGGGTGAAACTATAAAGCTCAAAGATAATAAGTAAAAAATAGCAACAACCATTACGAGTGGTTGGGGACATCAGAGCAAACAGAAGAACAACAAATACAACTGAGGTGGGCCTGCAGAGACCTGCAAAGGAAGAACCTCCTGGCATGGGGACAGAGAGACACAAAACCACAGAGCACTGGTTCTCAGAAATGCTTAGGAAAACCTTGTGCAATCCAGACAGTTTCTGGTCCCACAAGTGGTTCATGTCTCTAGGTTGAGAATCAGTGAACTGATGCAGGCTCTCACGCATCCATGCCAACCACATATGACCACACTGACGCCCTGTCATTCTGCTCACATCTCACCAGGTTGCCAAACTAAAAGACACTGTCAACATCCTACAGAAATCAGGATGTCACATCTAGTGTGTCTACAACATTCCTCTAATATTCCAAAATGGAAAAGAAAGCTGTCTTTGCAGGGCAGGTTTTTGGTAAAACCCTGTAGCCTTCCTGGTGACTTCATTCCCCAGGTACTGAAACCGACTGCATAATAACCTAGTCTGGAAGGGCTGCCACCCCTCTTCTCCTCGTCCCCTCCATGCTCCCAGTCTGTCTGTTCTCTGATTTCTCAGAGATTTATAAGTGTGGTCTAAACACTCACAGGAGGTAATCTGGCACCAGATACACTTCAATCAGCAAAAACTCACTCCTGCCCTGCCTGCTGGCTGGATCCTGTTTACCATTGTGACTCCACGCTGCCCAGCTTGTGGAGATGACCAAGACAGAGCAGAAGATGGTAGCTCTGCTTTTCTGTCATTGTATCAAGGCACCGCTTGCCCAGACAGTAGGTCTCTCACTCCCTTTCTCTTTTTACTCTGAACAGAGCATCAAAAAAGCCCTTTTTGCTGTTGTCATTGCGTGTTTCCCAAACCTCAGCTCATCCCTATTCTTGAACTCTCTGCCAGTCTTCTGCTTTTGCTCTGTGCTTTGGGACCCATCCTTCCAATTTCTGAGGATGTCATTCCTAAATCTGAGCCCATGAGAGAGACCCCGGTCAGTCACAATAATTTCATGCATTCTTCCTTCTTTCCTTCTTCATGAGGCTCACCTACTGCACAGACAGCACTCACTTTCTACAACTTCAGATCCTTACCGGGCCATGTTTCCTCTCAGGGCTACACGCCCTCTGCCCACTGAATTTCTTGACCATTCTTTCCACATGTAAACACACCTTTCCTGAGATCACAGGCTTCTATCCCTGAAGCTCCATCCTCCCTTTCCAACTCAAAACTCAGTCATTGCAGCTCTTGCTTCCCCCTTCTGCATGACTAGCCCCTCAACCTATGCTTCTGATCCCCAGCTATAGACACTGTTCACTCTCCTGCCTTAGCCAACTAGATTATCCAAGGAGGCCCAGGTCAGTTCCTATTTGGGGTGGACTGAGCCATCCTCCTCTACAGGAGTCCTCTGCCTTCATCCATTGTCTTACTTTCGACAGTTTGTTATCTATGGTCAACTGCAACCCAAAAATATTAAATGGAAAATTCCAGAAATAAACAATTCATAAGTTTTAAAATATGTGCCATTCTGAGTGTGATGAAATTTCTCCCTGTCCAGTTCTGCCGTGTGAATCGCCCCTCTGCCCCACTGCAGATGCCCCCACTCAGTAGTGAGTCACTTAGTAGCCATCCGAGTTATCATATCAACTGTCCAGACATCGCGGTGCTTGTGCTCAAGTCACTCATATCTTACTTAACAACAGTCCCAAGCACAAGAGTGTGATGCTAGCAATTCAGATACACCAAAGAGAAGCCATAAAGTGCTTCTTTTAATTGAAAAGAGGAAAGTTCCTGGCTTAAGAAAAAAAAAAAAATCCTGTGCTGAGGTTGCTAAGATATAAAGTAAGAATAAATCCTCTATCCATGAAATTATGAAAAAGGAAAAAGAAATCTGTGATGGTTTTGCTATTGCACCTCAAACTGCAAAGGTATATATAGGGTTCAGTACTATCCAGTTTCAGGTATCCACTGGGGGTCTCAGAAGGTATGCCCTGTGGATAAGAGGGGACTATTGTATGTTGAGAAGGGTTATCAAGAGAGAGCCCCCCACCAACATGTCAGTGGAGCCCCCTTGGAGATGATGCCCAGGATGTGCTCAGGCCTAACACAGCAGAAAGATGCATTTGCGGACCCACTGGCCCACCCTGAACCACAGAGTCAACCCTCATGATTGACTAGAGTCTCCAGGTCTTCATCTTCAATCTTAAGTGAGCTAATCTGTTTTTACAGCACTCTGGACCTTTACTAATTCTAAATCCAACAACAAAAAGTTGATTCTCGTATACAGATGCCAATGTAAGGTCAGAACCATGTCCTCTTTCTGTCTTTGCATCCAGCTGGGTACGTACCTTAAGCATACTGGGTACCTACTTTAAGCAAACATGAACACATTTTTAGTCAACTGAATCCAATACGAAGCCTTAATCTTTATTTATAAAACACCAACACATTATTCAGTTATATTATTATTGATGTTCATGTTATATTCACTCTATAATTAGACATGGTTCTTGTCTGAAGTTCCTAAAGCCTTATATGGACTAACTCATTTAAAATAAATTTCAGGTGGCTTCACCCCCATTGGCATTTTCAAGGGGAATTAGGAACTTACTAACCCAGATTGTACAGCCCTCCTGCAACCAGCTCAACACCAATGTCATAAGTTATCACACCAATCATAGCCTGGCTCTGTACTGCTATAATTACAAACAGGAATATAGTTCATGGGGCCCCCAGGTATATGCTTCTGTTATACAAGGAGTGCATTACTCATAAATGTCTGCAGGTGAAGGTAACTTAGGAAAAATAGAACACAAATTACAGGTTTAAAAATAATCAGTTACTTAGAAATTTTAAACAAGATAAATTTATCCTTCATTGTGTGTGTTTTTGCCACTTCAAAAGAATTATGGTTAACTATCTCTAATACTTAAGCTCCTCTTATTTTGGATTTTTGTTTTTGGTTTATGCAGTTTTTGAAACAATAACACGGACAATACCATGAATATATTTTGAGTAGCGTCTAACCCAACATACAAACTCAGGTACTAAAAAAATCACAAAGCTCTACTTCTGTTTTGCCTTTCAGACAAAACTGATTTAATCATGCTCCTTTCTCTAGAAATTATTCCCACCTGTTGCATTTTGTCAAGCAACCCTTCCTGAGGATTGCCAGGCAGCTCACCTGAGAGGCTGCGGGTCTATGGGAGAGTCCAGCAGCATCATGGCTCCAAGCAGGGGGACGGTGAGAGAAGCAGCCAGCATCAGGAAAGTCACTCGGAAAACTCTGCCGCTAAAGGAGCTGCCAGAAATAAAACATATAAAGGCAATCAGCAAAGCCTTAGGCAGTGACAAGCTCGGCTGCCCCTTCAGCAGGAGCAGGGCCACTCTCGCCCAGTTCCCCCACTGCAAGGTCATTGACTTCAGTGCTTTGTGATTAAACTTTAGCACTGTTTGCTAAGATTGGTAAACATGCCTTTCTTCTTTTTTTTTTTTTTTTTAATTTTTCAGCTGTATGGGACACTCTGATCAGTTATTTTCCAGATCTTGAATCCTCTAGCAGACTTTTAAAGAGGGCAAACTCAAAGAATTGATGAACACAAAAAGCAATGGGAGAAAAGAGTTCCGATGATGTAAAGGACACAGGATATACACTCATCTACAGAGAATACAGGTATTTTTCAAAAGCCACAATTTCCTAGTGCATGGATTCAAAGCAGCAACACTCAGTACTGTGTTCTCAAAAAAACAGTCATGAAGCAAATGGAAACAGAACAAGTTCCTGAGCCTCCAACTCCCCAATCATTTTGTAGACCACACCTCTACGAATTCAAAAGGAAATCTCAGCTCTTCCATTTGGTGGAGGAAGTCTGACAGACAGTCGTTCACATAGAATCTATAAAATTACAACTCCAGGTCATCACTCCTGAAGCCCTGGCAAGATCTGAAGGCTGCCTTGGGAATCCTGGATGAAGTTTTTGGACAAATGACCAGTAGTGAGTACTCTGAACCAATCCTCACATACATTATTTCTCATCTAGTAAACAAGTGAGAACATTTAGCCTCTTGCTACTAAATAAACTTCACAGGATCATTATTTGCTCAAATAAATTGCATGGGAATTTACTAAACACTTGACATTAGGATTAACTTAAAGCAAATAAAATCACAAGCTCCTAATGTAGGGATTTTTTTTCTACCAAAAAACCAGAAATGTTAACTTAAAAAAAGTCAAGACTCACACTTAACAAAACAGACTTGATTTAAGGGCAGTGTTTTGATTTTTGACAGAAGGATATTCTTCTGCCATTTAAATGTGTTTAGCTCTCTTCCGGGTATAGTGGAGGCCCGGTGCAGTCCTAACTTTTCCAACAACCAGCCAAGCAACTCCAGGCCGGTTTCTCCACTCCAAAAGCCCACAGGTTGGTTCCCTGTTGTGAAATGGGGTGTTAAGCAACGTAATCTCAACGTCCCACCCATTTCTGAGCATGTACGATTTAAATAAATAAGTAAAAATAAAGCAGGAAATAAAACAAATCCTTGTTTTATTGGGTCAGGTAGAAATGAACGACAAAGGGGGAGAACAGGGAGCGGCTTTCATGAAGTGCCCCTCACAGACACTGGGGACAGCACAATGAGGAACATCTGATTCTGCCAACAACACGAGTGGGCACAAAACAGATTCTCCCTAGAGCCTCCAGAAGGGAACACGCCCTGCTGACACCTTGACTTTAGCACGATGAGACCTGTCCAGGACTTCCGACCTACGAAACTATAAGGTAACAAATTTGTGTTGTACATGCCACTAAGCATATGGTAATTTGTTACGGCAGCCATAGAAAACTAACATGGTTTTCTAATTATACTAATTTCCAGTACCTGAAGTAGGGTGCTGCTGGAACAAATACCTAAAATGCAGAAGTAGATTTGTAATCAGGCTGTGGGTGAAGGACGGAAGAATCCTGAGGCGCAGGATAGAAAGCCACTTGCGCCTTTCACTGCCCACTTTCCTCATTTGTAAAGCAGAAAGTTTCACCTAGTAACACACATAAAGCACACTGCATGACATATAAAGATTTCCTTGAACAGACTGTTAGTAGAAATATGGATGTTAAAGACTCTTAGTGAGGTCTCAGAAGAAAGTGAGAAGCATGGTAAAAAAAAGAAAGGTCATCATGGGCCGGCCCCATGGCTCACTCGGGAGAGTGCGGTGCTGGTAGCGCCGATGCCGCAGGTTTAGGTCCTATATAGGGATGGCCGGTGCGCTCACTGGCTGAGCGTGGTATGGACAACACCATGCTGAAGGTTGCGATCCCCTTACCGGTCCAAAAAAAAAAGTCATCTTAGAGAATACCTAACTCATCCTGAAGAGACTGCAGAAACATGGACATAAAAGACGCTGCGGGGGAGGGCTCAGAAGGGCGAGAGCTGTATGGTACCAGAAAGTAAAGGGAAGCAGATCCTAATAACCTAGTGGTAGAAAGCTTTGCCAAATCGTGTCCTGCAGCTATGTGGGAAGCACAACTTGTAAACGATGAAACTGGTCACTTAGCTAGGGACATTTCCAAGCAAAATGCTGAAGGTGTAGCCTGGTTTCTTCCTGCTGCTTGCTCCTCCAGAGCAGGACAGGCATAGGGGGCAATGCTAACCACTTTTTGACATTTCTCCTTTGCTAAAATTCTAATCTGTATCTAACTTTCCTTCTGATAACCTTCCAAAAATGAATTTTTTTCCCTAACTTCCTTCTCTTCATTCAATAGGTTCAGAATCAAACTCCGCCCCCAGTAAAATGCTAAGTCATCAGTATTTACCCCTTTTACTAGGTGGGAAAGGAGGTGGTCCAGGTCCCACAAACCCAAACAAAATGCCACAGGCCCAGTCAGGAAGAGGCCAAGAGACCCAGGCTCCTGGAAGAGGGCAGGCAGCAAGGAAGGGAAGTCAAGTCAACCCTCCCTCCCACTCCTGTCCTCAGGCATACAACCTTCTTCTAATGAGACTGACTTATACCAGTCAAGGGCACCAGAACCACAGGCATAAAAATGCCTACAGACAGACCACAGATCAACTGTGACTCAACAGGAGAGCAGGCTAATGCAACCTGAGAGGTCTGCAGCCGAGAAAGGAGTAAGGACCATGAAAAGAGGAAAGACAAAAACAGTAAAAATAAAAATATGCCATGCAATGTGCTTTATGTGGGTAATAGGCGGAACTATGTATCTCTCCACTTTACAAATGAGGAAAGTAGGCAGCGAAAGGCTTAAGTACTGGCCCACAGCCCACTGCAAGAACTGGAAGAGCATGACTGAGAGCCAGATCCAACTCCAAGCCTGTGGTCACCACCAGCAACGTGCCTGACAAGAACAAGAGGAGGGGGTAGGCGATACCAGGAACTAGTGCTCTCAGAGTCAGGCTTTGACTCTGTAAAAGTTCACGACGATTTGCCTACTGAGAATATTTCATGTAAATAGAATCACACAATATATGACCTTTCATGGCTGAATTCTTTCACTCAACATAATGTTTTCCAGGTTCATCCCAGTTGTAGCATGTATCGGGTTATTGTTCCTTTTACTGGCTAAAGAATATCCTATTGCATGTATATACTTCAATTCATTTATCATTCATCTGTTGATGTGACAGGACGAAATGGGAGAGATTACTTAATGAGTACAAGGTGATTTTACGGCGTGATGAAAAAATTTTGAAACTAGAGAGAGATGGTGGTTGCCCAACACTGTGAATACACTAAATACCACTGAACTGCACACTTTTTAAATGGTTAATTATGTTATATGAATTTTACCTCAACTAAAAAACAAGTGGTAAAAATGTTCTAAACTTAAATCATGGTAATAGTTGCAAAACTCTGTGATTATCCTAAAAACCACTGAATCGAACATTTTAAATGGGTGAATTTTATGACATGTGAATTACATCTCAAGAAAGATGTTTAAAAAAACAAAGTCAATAACTCCACCGCACAAACTGCCACTCCAGAGTTTGGGACACTCTTTAACATAAGTGACACAAGTGTCTTTAAGTGGCCTAAAATCTTTCAAAACAATGGAAATAACAAAGTGTCTATACTATAAAGCAGGGCTGGTAATGTTGGAGGGAGTAGGACTGAAGCCATGTTGGGATCTAAAATGGCATGGATTTTAGGGGGGTAAAAAAAAGAACACTTTTTTGTCTTAGCACACATTTCTCAAGTTCCCTCTTTTCCCACGGCTATTTGACAGTTTGAAACTTGGTTACAGGGCAAGAGGACGTTATTTTTACATAAATGTAAAGTTTTTTTTCTTTTAAAAAGCAAAACTAAAAAAAAAGAAAGAAAAAAAAAGAATGTAAAGTAGTTTTCCAGTCAGCATGGAGCTGCAAACTTGCCACCAGATGTGGGCTATCTATCCAGACCCTGAGAAACCAAGGAAGACATCAATAAAGCTGTGCTGATTCCACCCTGAAGCAAGTCAAAATCCTACAGGACCCTAAGATAACGTCAAGGATGAGAACAAACGCCAGACGGAGCCTTGGCGAGAATTTGCACCTGGCCCCTTACATGACACGTGCCCTTCCCTCCTGCTTTCCACTTCCCACTTTCCATTCCCTCAACCCCCTCTTCAAAAACCCCTCAGTAAATCTGAGTTTTGGAGATGGTTTTGGACTGGCCACTCTCCTTCAGGTTTACTGGAGAGATGGGTTAGCCCAGCATCTCTCCTCAGGTTATCAGTACTCCTGAATAAAAGCTGACTTCCATTTTCACCAATATTTGACTTTTGGCTCGTTTGTTTTTGTTTGAGGCAGGCAGCCAGATTTGAGTTCAGTAACAAGATTTTGGGGAGCCTCAGCCAGGAGCTGAAATGCCCTGGGATAACAGATTTTGGTGAGCCGGGGTTATTGTAAGGGGCAGGCAGCCCACCTTGGATTCGGAAACAGTAACAAGTACAAATAAGAATAAATGCCAGAGACGTTTTTGATGGCGTGGTTCTTTTAAAAGCAGAATCCCAAAGAGACAAACACATTCAAAGGTGCATAGTGGCTGTTGGCTGTGAGCGCCGACCACAAGGGCATTCTGGTAGAGTCAGACAAGGATATTTCTGTCCTTTAAATGTAATCACTCACCCCACCCCCAGTGGAGGAGCAGTCCCTAAGGGGAGCTGCATTGTATAATACTTCACTTTATGTCTGTCATGAACAGAAAACAGACATGAACTTGACCAAAGTGCTACATTGTTTTTCCCTTGCCCAACATGATTCTTCCTAAAGCAGATCCTTCTCATTTGCCTTAGACACCTTTACCACACTGCACCTTATATTTTTAAGATCTTAGTTTAGTAATATGATTCAGAGCTCATGACACCCTGCTCAAATATCTGGTTGCCCCTTCCCACAAGAGTAAAGGTTCAATTATGTCCAAAACAAAAAGTCCAGCCAGGACTGAAAGTGATGGGTGCTTACAGCTACAAAAGGCGGCCAGAAGTTCAGGGACAGTGACCTGTGTCCCACACTGCCCATCCTTGCCAGGGATCTAGCAGTGACATTCTCCTACAGTTACAGAGTGTAGAAAGCTGGAGAAGAACTTAGCAGCCAGCCAGTCTAGTGCTCCCACAGGCAGCTGACCCCTAGATCACCCACCTCATGATGACCCGGGCAGCTTTAAACAAGGTGCAGAGATTCTGGTTTGGTACATCCAGAGCAGGCCCAGGAACCCTTTTTTCTCTTCAGTTGTTCCTGATGTGCCATTGGACACCAGCCTTATCCAACTCCCTCCCCAGTGACAGTCCGTCAACACTTCCCCTCCCCGCCTGATCACCATCCAGCCTCTACTGCAAAGTTCTGTGGTCAAGTTTTAGAAAAAGCAGCTTAAACTTAAATCTCCCTGAGCAGTGCTGTCCAACAGAACTTTCTATGATGATGGAAATAGAGTAGCCACTAGCCACATGTGGTTACTGAGCACTTGAAATGGAGCTGGCTTGATATGTAAATGAGACAAACATGGCTCCTGCATCCCTGCACCCTTGCTCTGGGCACCACACTTATTCTAGCCCAAGGTTCGCTAACTTTTTGGCAGGCCCTCTTCAATGTTGGCTCTGGAAACTCACAGTCAACTACAATTCCTCTGCCTTTTCTCCATGCTTGCCTCCCTCTGACTCTGCACACCCACATTATTTTAATGTAAATAAAGGACACTACATTTATCGCTATTCATTTTCAGTGGTAAAGTGCCACACAGTCCCATGTGTGCTGGCACATCTGGAAAGGCTGGCAGCTTACTTCCCAGGGCCTTTTAAGAAATCACCTTGTTTGCCCCACTCTCCCAGGAGAGCCTGGAGCCATGCTCGCCTCTTGAGGACACATGAACCCTGAGTTTCCTGCAGTCTCTAGGAGCAAGAGCGCAATCACAGTGCTGCAACACGATTTCGCAACTACCGTTGGCCTAGCCACGATTTACAAAATCCTCTGCAGTTTCACCAGCCAGATCTGAAGGGTATTCTCTCTTTGTACACACCAGATATCAGAAAGACTCCAAGAGACCAAAATGACCTGTGATATTTGTGGAAAACCTATCAGCCCCAAATCCCAGGGGGACCAGCAACCTCAGGTGTCAAGGTGATCCTGGAACCTGAGAAGTCAAACAACAAGTCACATCTTTTTAAGCAACTGCACCTTGAATTTGTTCATTTTTCACATTCCTTTAATGCATCATTTTATCCATGAAAAAAATTAAGAAATATGTTAAAAAGCCATTTGAAAACATCCACCCAGGGCAGAGCTGACATGAAAACTCCAGGTTCCTGACTCCTCGTGAACTCATGGGTTTATGACTGCCCCATCTGTTTCTCCACACAGACTCCTTAGTCTTCAGTCTGGAAAAGGAAATAGGAAAATGGAGCTGGTAGAGATTTCTAATTAGTCTAAAATCCTTCAGAGGTCTATTAAAAAAGCAGTTGTTAAGTTCGCAGTGTATCCATGCTTCTCCTGTAAACAGTACGCATGGACATTAAACAGTTCTCTCCCCAGACGGAACAGTGTTCCAGAGGGAAGGAACAGTCTCACAGCGCACAGTACTCTTTCAATAAAGCTTCCAAGGCATTTGGGGAAATTGATACCAAATAATAATTATAAGCTTGCACCGGTATGTTAGAGTGCTTAGCTTATCTATATTCCACTCTGAATAAAAGGATTTGATGACCAAATTCTCCATTATAGCTCAAATACAGAAATTCAAGAGCTTTGGCATAAAATCTTATTTCCAAAGCATAATTTTTAAAGTCTGCTTCTCAATCATTGTCCAGCTGCCAGTTGGAGCCTTCATTCATTCTCATTCTCTTTTGACTCTGTTATTCTGTAACTTTACACAAACCACCTGACTCACACAGACCTCAATGACTTCACCAGTAAAACAGAGCTAACATCACCTTTCATGCAGAGTTGGAAGACTGGCCACAGTATTGCTAAAATCTATTGTCCTACTTCTGTTCTGATAATTTAATAGTATGCCTTTCAAGGCTTCCTTTATTCTATTTAGGACGTTTAAAGTTTAACAGTTTTATGTTTTTACTTCCTTCAGACTTCCTTACTTCACCCACTATACACAAGGCTTTCCTGGCTTATGTTGAAAACTCAACTTTTTAAGTAATCAGAAGATAATTAAACAGACTAGCAGAAATGACAAAAGAAATGAAAATAATAAAAGTACAAAAGAAATGAAAACTATAGAAGTGCAGAAGAAAAATAAGAAAAACAGCTACAATGTTATAAGAGTAAACTTAGAAAGGAAAGTGGATGGATGACGAGCTAACTTTGAAAGAGACTATTGCAGATACACAGAAAAGGGATATCAACAGAGAAAGATGGAAACAGGAAAATAAGAACAATGTTCGTAGACAGGGGAGTCAAGAAAATACAAACACAAATGTAAAAGCTACACTGGAAAGGATCAGAAGGCAGATGATGATTCTGGCAAATCCAACACACTTTGTCATTAAGGAAGAAATTCCCACAGAGAACCTGAAAAATCAATTTAATTAAGTCTACCTCTCAGCCGGGAGCCAAGAACATCAGAGATGCAGATCTGAGAGCTGGGCCCATCTAGTGAGCACCCTCAGGTGCTGGATGTCCTGGTTTCAACACACTGCACCTCAGGGCAAAGCCAGGGCCAGCTGCTCTTTCATTTGGGTAGAAAAAAAAAAGTGCCTTGTTTTCACAGTTTCTGTAGTAAAGCATTGCCAATCCTAGCATGTCCATTCTAAAAGGTGTGACAATCATCAGGAGACAATTCACAATATCCACAGTATGTATGGTGACCAACTCAGTCCTGGTTTGCCCAGATTTAGCACTGAAAGTCCTGTGTCCATGTAAACCCGAGCGCAAGGCAACCCAGGATGGATGGTCACCCTACAGTCAGGATACATGAGGGGTCTTCAAAAAGTTCATAGGAAATACACAGTATGAAAAGTTATACATGGATTGCAAAAATTTTTTTGCACCAAAATAAACTTGTTCTAACTTGTTATGTCTGAACAGAACCTAGTTTGAGGCGCTAAGAAAGATAAGAAATAAGTTAAAAAGAGCCTCTATCAGAGCAATGTGAAGTCTGCTATAATTTAAGAATAAACATCAAATTTATGATGAAGCTTGGGTGGAAGAATGGTGAAGTAATTGATGCTTTACAAAAAGTTCATGGGGACAATGCCCAGAAGATCAGCAATTTGCAAACAGATAACTCATTTTAAGAAGGGATGAGATAATGTTGAAGATGGAGCCCACAGCAGCCATTCATCCACATCAATTTGAGAAGAGAAACTTAATCTTGCTCATGCCCTAATTGAAGAGGATAGATGATTAACAACAGAAACAATAGCCAACACCATGGACATTTCAAGTGGTTCAGCTTACACAATTCTGACTGAAAAATTAAAGTTGAGCAAACTGCCCACTTCATGGTGCCAAAACTGTCACACACAGATCAGCTGTAGACAAGAGCAGAGCTTTCAGTGGAAACTGTAAACAAGTGGGATCAAGATACTGAAGCATTTCTTCAAAGAATTGTAACAGCAGATGAAACATGTCTTTACCAGTATGATCCTGAAGACGAAGCACAATCAAAGCCATGGCTACCAAGAGGTGGAAGTGGTCCTGTGGAATATACTAAAAAGCATATTCACTTCACAGGGCCTGGTTTTCCAAAGTCTTGCAGTTTCAAATATTGAACTTGCGGAGGACTGGAAATTTTCCTCAGGCTATAAGTCTCTAGTGTAAGATAAAGATCTGTGGCACAGCAAGGTTGCTGGCTCAAGGGCAAACCGATTACTGATTGTTATGTAAAGATACTAAGAAATTGCTATAAGAAGGAATGTTTGCTAAGATCAAGCTTTTGTTAATTGCCTTACTGGAATGTCATCTGACTTGTTTCACTGAAAGTTACCAGCCTATATGTTAAACTATAACCCCGCCTTTGTTCTCTTCCTGTAACTTCCTAGTCTGGAAAATGAATGCAGGAAGAGAACCCCAATTCAGCATTAACTTCCCGAGGAAGGGTTGCCTCTTGCTGGACGGTCCCAGAGAAGTTAACCATTTCGGGGCTTCTCACTGCTCAGAAGAGATGGGCTTTGAGTAATCCTCTGCTCAGAAGAGATGGGCTTTGAGTAATCCTTTGTGTCTCCATCACCCAGCGGAAGTGGGGTGACAAATCCGTTGGGGGTGAAGCAACACAAAGCAACATGGTCCAGTCAAAAAAAAGGTCATGGCAACAGTTTTTAGGGATGCTCAAGACATTCTGCCTGTTTATTTTCTGGAGAACATCTGCATACTATGAGAGTGTCTTGAGAAAGTCAGCCAAAGCTTCAGCAGAAAAATGCCCAGTAGGCCGGCCCATGGCTCACTTGGGACAGTGTAGTGTTGATAACACCAAGGCCACAGGTTTGGATCCCTATATACGGATGGCTGGTTGGCTCACTTGGGAGAGTGTGGTGCTGACAACACCAAGTCAAGGGTTAAGATCCCCTTACCGGTCATCTTTAAAAAAAAAGAAAAGAAAAAAAAGTACTCAGTAAAGCTTCACCAGAGTCCTCTGCTATGACAATGCTCCTGCTCATCTCTTTCACCAAATGAGAGGGCAGTTTGGGGAGAGTTTTAATGGGAAATCATTAGACATCCACCTTACAGTCCTCATTTGGCTCCTTCTGACTCCTTTTTGTTTCCTAATTGTAAAAAAATCCTAAAATTTTTAAGATTAAATTTTTTACGATTAGGAAACAAAATCTCTCACTTTTCTTCAGATAATAATGGGGAAAAAAAAGACTTCATTGACATGGTTAAATTTCCAGAACCCTCAGTTCTTTAGGTATGGACTAAATGGCTGCTATTATTGCTTACAAAAGTGTCTTGAACTTGGTGGAACTTATGAGAAATAAAGTTTTTTTTTTTTAATTTTTATCTTTTAATTCGATTTTTCCGGTATCTTTTTGAAGTCCTCTCACCTGGCAGCATCTTCCTGATCTTACAATGGCCCAAAGAATCAAGTATTGCCACAAAATCTCTACAAATTGCCTTTCTAGAGCAAAACACTCCTCTCTGCTTTAGCTCTCCTTCAAACGTGTTTCTCTTATCATCATCAGTGAATAAATTCAGTCTGTCAGGGGCAAAAACTGCCTCTCATTCAGGGTGTACCCCAGCCGGTGGCACACTGCTGATGACCAAAAAAAATTTTCTAATATTTTCATCATCATATAAGTCCATCAGTTCCACAAGTTGGAGCTTACTTATGGGGCCTCTTGGTTCTTCCTAAAAATTCCAAGTCATAAAACTCAGGACACAAAATTAAAAAGTGAATTTTAAGTATCTTATATTGAAATCTACGTTTAAGGATCATGCTTTGGTTTTTAGCTAACAAAACATGGCATACTTAAATTCTGGAGGTTTGAGAGAAGCAGCAAAGACCTGAGATTTATAAAGCTTATGACAACTAGTTTCCTACGCTCCTCCGTCCGTCATCAGGAAAAACCTGCAAAGCTGAATTCTCACAAAAATTGCCTACAAGGTCCCTTCAGTTCTCTCCTCTTTCCGAGAACCGCACCGAGAGGGGGGCAGGTGCCGAGGAGCAGGTGTACAGACCAGCCCTTCGCTGGGCCTCCCTTCAGGAAGGTGTGAGCGGAGGACCGGGAAGACGCAGGGCCGTGGGCAGGTGGCTGTCCCTGGGGGACCAGGCGAACCAGCAAGCAGGACAGCGCGAAGGGGCGAAGGGGCGGCGGGGCGGGCAGGCGGGCGAGGCGGGGAACAGCGCCGTGACGGGACACAGGAGCCTCAAGGACCCGGCAGGTGCATCCGCTTCGTAGGCGCCTGCTTCCTCTCTGTAAATCGAGTTGCACGCGGTGGGCACGGCATTGACACTGTCACCGTGACCGCCGTGGCTGCTGTCCGGCAAGGTCACCCG
>NW_007741890.1:16360-17922 GCF_000696425.1 Galeopterus variegatus
CGGAGCCAATCCGAGGCTGGCCCCGCCCCTCCGGCCACGGGGGGCGGAGACATCGGGGGAGCGGGGGCGGGGCGCCCTCCTCCGGGGCGGGGCGGGGCGTCTCCTCCTCCGGGCGCTGAGGCCGCGCAGGCGCACTGCGCTTCGGCGGTGCTCGACTGAAGCGTGGGCCGCTTGGGTCAGCGGTTACTGGAAGACGAAGTCCGGGTTCCTCCCGCAGCGTGGAAAGGAGCGCGTTCCCACCCTTGGAGGGCAGCGACCCCACCTGGAAACCGTCCTTAACGAACTGGTCCGGTTAAGGGGGAAACAGGGTAGAAACTGGTTAAGGCCAGATGTTGAGTATCGACTCTTTTGTGAAAATTACAGCAGACATTGGAAAAGGGGAGGCGGGGTATAAATAGAAATTATCACTGATAACAATGAATGAAGTTTGAGAAAGCACGAAGCAAGCCCGTTTGCTCATCCGCGGTGTTTATGGTGAGCCCGGTGTGTTTGCAGGTGCTGGGAGGCGAGGTCCGTCCCCTGTGGAAGTTAAACGAGAGGCAGGCGTGACTCTAATCAGACTATCATAAAAATAAATGTACATTTCTAAATGTCATCACTGCCTTGAAGGGGAGGACTTGGTCTTGTGAGCACATTTTACAGGAGAAGCGATTCAAAGATGAATAGGATTTGGGGAGAGACAGAGGAGGAGGGTCTCCAGGTGGAGGACACCCAGGCCTGTTACCAGTGGCACCAGGAATCATTTCTGGAAAAGTCACGTTCCAAATGCGGTATTATAACTTCTTTTATTCCACTTGGAGGCTCTCCCGATACAAACATGCAATTAAACCGTTTTCAGCCCTAGATGGCACTAGAATTCCATGGAATGTTCTATATTCGCACAAAGAGCTAAAGAACCCGCTTGAGGAAGTGGAAAGTGTTTACTCAAATCCCGCCCCGCAGAGAGCCCGGGTCATGCAGTTCAGGCTCGGCGACATCGTACTTCATTCCACTTCAGTGATTACTGTCAGTATAGCTGTGAGGTCGGGGATAGTTCTACCAAAGGGCTCTGTGATCTGGCCCCTTCCTGGCTCTCTGGATTATCCTTCCCGCCCTGAATCCCCTGTTTCAGAAACTCAGGCTTCCTTGCCATTTCTAATTCCACGTCTCCCTGCCTTTGTCCACATTATTCCTTCTTTCTGTAATACATTTTCTTTTACCTCCACTTGGCCAAAACCGTTTTTATCATTCAGGACCCACTTCAAGTATCATTGCTGGAAATCTTTCTCCCAACTTCCCAAGCAGAACATCTTCCTGTTTGTTTCCTCAGCAGTTTGAACACGCCCAGCAGTAACACTGAGCCCATTGCATTAGAGTTAATTATATTCCAATTAAAGCCCACCCACCGACCAAAAACAGCCAGGCACACATCTGTAAATTAATAATAAAAAGTTGACTGCTAGGGCCGGCCCGGTGGCGCACTGGAGAGTGCGCCGCTTGGGAGCGCAACGGCGCTCCCTATGAGGGTTTGGATCCCATGTGGAGACCAGTTCCCACTCACTGGCTGAGCGCGGTGCGGACGC
>NW_007741890.1:22500-23618 GCF_000696425.1 Galeopterus variegatus
TCAATGTCAAGCTGTGCATGTATGTCTGGAATACTTTTCTATATGTTTATGTTTCAAAAATCAAAAAAATTTTTTTTAAAAAAAACCTGTGGCCTAGCTTGAAAGTTCTCTTTATCCAGGTCACTGTCTTAAATTGAAATGGAAGGAAGGGCTGGCCAGTTAGCTCACTTGCTGGTGCTGGTAACAGCAAGGTCAAGGGCTGAGATCTCCATAACGGCCGGCCACCAAAAAAATAAGTAAATAGAAGAAATGGAAGGAAATACACTTAGCGCTGGGCTTAATCAATGATCTCCAAAAGCTGGTCACCAGGGTCTGGCCGACTATATAAAACACTTGGGGAGTTGTTAAAAATACAGATTTGCAGACCCCAGCCTCCTGAGATTCAGTTTCAGTAATTCTGGGATAGGGCTCAGGAACCCATGTTTTCGTCGAGCAGCCAGGGGAGCCTGGTACTGGCCCTTAGAAACCTTGCCTGGGGATGGCTGTGTGCTCCATGGTCAGCAGCTCTTCATGAACATCAGGTGCAGTTGGAGGGCTTTGGCTTTGAAAGACTTCTGGACCCTAAGAGTCCACAACTCTGGGAATAGCAATCAGCACACAACTACCGATCAAACACAGAGCCGGGTTTGAAAGAAAATATAATTCATTTTTATCAGTTTCTTAATTACTTGCACTCAAGAAAGCAGAAATCTCCATCCAATGCAACAGTTTGGAAAATGTTCCAGAAAGAAGGAATGGCTAGTAAAGTCATGGTTTGGATATTATTTGATTACATTTTATCACTGGCTAAGGTCTGCCAGTATGGCTAATGACTGATTTACAACACACCCTGTTAGTACTTCTCAGCTTAAGCTTCAGGATCAAGATAATCTTGTACCAGGTTTTATTTATATCAAGTAGGAAGCACAAGTCTCCCTACTTGTACTACATGTCTTATCTACACTGTCTAAAATTCTAGGTATGATCTGTGCATTTTGGGATTATATCCACAAAAAACCCCACATAAGTAGGTCAGGCATACATTTTCATCCCTTGGCATAAATGTGAGTGTGTGGACGTATATTTTAGGTTTTTTTAAGTGTAAAAAAATTGGAATCACTTTAAGTGTCCATGAATAA
>NW_007741891.1:0-2080 GCF_000696425.1 Galeopterus variegatus
CTATTCACTCTTCAAGATGCAGCACAATGTCACTTCCTCTGTGAAGCCTTCCCAGTCTCTTTCCCAGTCCCCTCTGTCACAATTGAATGTGTTTTCCCCTTCTCTGTGCATCTCCCACCCCTGCACTTTCTGCCTTCTCGTGTTACAGTATTTATCACATCATATTTTACCTGTGATTTACACTTGTTTGCTTACCCATCTGCTTCCTCCCAAGCAAGACTTCAAGCCCCTCAAGGTAAGGATGGTGTCTTCCTTCTTTCCTATTCAGCGCCTAACACAATGCCTGGCACACAGCAGGTATTCACAGTTAAGGACTGCTCAGGACAGAGTGAATTCTCCCACTCATTCCTGCTACACCAGTGGTTCTTGGCCAAGTCCTACATAAGAAACAGTGGTCAAATGCAGAACAAAGTACAAGCTTGCATAATGATTTGCAAGTACCATAAAACCTCCAAATGAAGGTCTTCTCTGATAAAAGCTAGATAGGAGAATGGGGCTTCAGGTCAGGAGAAGAAAATGGGGCCTCTTTCTTTGCCCTATTCCCTCAAATCTAGAATGGCTGGGCCTGCAGAGCCATCTCTAAGTCCACTGAGCCAGCCAGGCTGTATGGGCAAGGATGGCCAATTTGCATGACATATGCAGTCATGGGCAGAGAATCAGGCACAGAGCAGGAACTGCCTATGACAAAGGGCTTGGGAAGAGGGCTGTGTGCTGCAGGAAGTGAAGGGGTGCGGTAGCTCCACCTGCCACTGAAACATGGTCCAAGGATCATCCCAGGCTCTGGTCAGTTACAGGAGCTTCTCTCCCTCTCGTGGGGGAAAGCTACTGAGGGAGAGAGTAGATAGAAGTACTGGAGGTGATGGAAGGGATGAAAGTTCCTCTAACCCTATTTCGAGAGAGAAAAACTAGAGAAGGGCAGAAGGCCCTCCTCCCTTAAAAGCAGAAAACATTTTTTCAGTGAATGTAACGATCCTGCATGCAATCCCCTCCTTTCCTAACCCATATCCTGTATCCCTCCTCCAAGGATAGTCAGAGAACACAAAATGAGAGCTCAAAAAGAACCTAAAAATCAGAGATTAGAAAGTCTAGTATAAATACTGCCTTGTTTTCTATTAAAATCTACTGGTAACTTCATTGGATCAATTCATTTTAATCAGTCTTCGAGCAACATAAACAAGCAGGTAGCCTTATTTTCCGTAATTAAAATTTGGAGATTGAGAAATTCACTGAGAAAAACAGTTAATTTCCTTTTCTGTTTGTGGGCTGTATCCTCTCATTGGAAAAGCCCGTGTGTTTTCAGAGATGCACGTGTCCCAGGTGGGCTACTTTGGGACTGGAGGTGAGCCAAGCTCCCGGAGTTGCTTGATCTCAGGATCTTTCCTACTAGAGAAAAATCAGAACCCATTTGGACAGAGAGCAAGTTGCATGATGCTCAGCCTTCTGTCACCTCTCTGGGTTGACAGCGTGGGTCCTGTCAGGACATCCACAACACATGAACACTGTAGAACAATTTGAAACTACAGATAAGGGAAAAAAAATTGAAATGCAATTCAACCACTCAGTTATTACCATCGTCATCAGTTTTAGTCATTATCTTCCCCGGTATTTGTGTGTGTGTGTGTATGTATTACAATAAGCTCTTATCCAAACTTTTATTAGGTTATATCATACATATTGGTTTTTGTGTGTATGTACCTGCTTTTGAAAATGACTTCACATATATTACACATACCTGTGTTTTCTATAATGTTAAATATTATTGTACAAAATCATTTTCAGTGGCTGCTATTCCATTGTGGGGATGAACCATGGTTTAATTATCTACTTTCCTGTTGGACATTTAGAGTGTGTCCAGTTTTTCACTATTAAAAACAATTGTGGAGATTTTATTTTGTTCTCTTTGATGAGTGTTACTACTAAATTCTATTTTTGTTAAATAAAAAATTGTGGAGATGAAAATTCTTTTAGCCATATTTTTATGTGCATCTATGACTATGCACTTGGAATATATTCTTTGAAGTGGAATTGCTAAGTTAAAAAGCTTGCAAACTTTTGAGGGTTTTTGAGGGATTCGTGACAG
>NW_007741891.1:2699-4264 GCF_000696425.1 Galeopterus variegatus
TGAGGCACTTTCTTAAGGGGGCCCCAGAGGCAATGAGCTTCAGTTGCCCACAAGACGACTGACTCTCTCATTAACACGCCCTTCCTCGGGGCGTGTCTGTCTCACCACTTGCACTTCCTCATTCATCTTCCTGGGGCCACTTCCCTAATAAATTACTTGCATTCAGGTCCTCCTCACAGAGTCTGATTTTGATGGAACCCACCCTAGGCATAGGGAACTCACACTAAGACATATGGGAACTGGAGGGAGGGTCCATTCTGCAGGGATGATCAGTGGTGGTAGCAGCAGGAGCTGTGATTAAAGTAATAGTGACAATAATATTAAAATATAGTAAGAGTGTCATTGCTTATTGTGTGCTAACTGTGCGCCAGGCACTGTGGTAAGCTCATCACGGGCATTGGACCCCTCTACCCTCACAATCCCACGTGGTAGGTGCTATTTATTATTATCCCCTTTGATAGATGAGGAAACCAAAGCTTGAGATGCGTAAGGAACTTGCCCTAGACGTGTGGTAGGTGGAAGAGCTGGGATTGAAGTCTGACTGCAGGATCTGTATGTACCGTTAGAGAGGGACACATTTGGGCTGATGCTTGAAGTGTGTGTGGGGGGGTCTGACAGGTGCACGAGGGGAGAGGGCATCTCAGGCTGATGGAGGGGCAGGAGCAAAGGCATGTTGGGCAGAGTGGGTCCTGCAGAGGGGCTTGGGGGGGAAGTGTGATAAATTGGGAAGGGTCTAGACAGAAAAGAGAAATGAAGCTGAAGCATTCGGCTGGGGCCAAGCTGTGAAGGACTTCGTTCACCCTGCTAAGGCCTTTGGGCTTGGAGATATTGGATGTTGCTCTGCTGAGCACAGAAATGACATGCTCGGACCCGAGGCAGAGTGGAGAACGGATAGTAACGGGAGAGGTGGCAGGGAATCCAATTACGAAGTGATTGCCATGTGATCTGCCTCTTTCCTAACTACCCCACTGCCACTACCCCTGCCTCTTTCCTAACTAACCCCGTGGAGATGGGTCTGGGCTGGCCGGCCAGTGAGCTGAGCGGCTCCCCTGGGATTATTTTCCATCAACTGGCTGTTCTTCGTGCAGATGAGCTGGATTTGCAAAGCAGCCCACAGACTGTCCTAATCTATAAATAAACCAGAACTGTCTCCACCCCTCCCCCACTACTCCAGGTGCAGCCTTTTCTAGGATCCAGATGACCAGAGAGATGGTGTGAAGCCTCTGCAGGGGTCGGGAGGGGTGGGGAGGTGGGAGGGGGTTGGATGGGCCCTGAGGGAGGTTGGTGGTAGTATTGTGAGTGTCTGGGCTGGACAGGACCTAAAGAGAGGAGACCTAATGACATGGGGAAACTGAGGCCTAGAGATGAGAGACTGCGTCTCCTGACTCCTTTCAGCTACATGGTCTCACCTGAGGCCCTCTGGTTTGCTATTCCTGTTACCTAAAAATGTTCTTCCCCTGAGAAATCACTTGAACACTCCCCACTTCCTTCAAATCTTTGCTTAAAATCTCACCTTCTCAATGAGACCTACTGAGACCACCCATTTAACATTGCAAACTGCTTCT
>NW_007741891.1:5069-12728 GCF_000696425.1 Galeopterus variegatus
GATGATGATGATGATGATGATGATGATGATTTTTAAGTAAGGGCCACAATCAAATTGTTAAGGAAGAACTTAAGAGCCTGTACATCCATTCTTAAACATTTAATGAATTACTTCTCTGAAAACATTGGTCTAAGCATCAGGACTCTAGGCAGCTCTGTTTAATAGAAATATACGAGGACACACATGTACTTTTGAATTTTCTAGTAGCTACATTAAAAAAGTAAAAATAAACAGATGAAATTAATTCTAATAATTTCTTTTACGTAACCCATCATAGCCAAATGTTACCATTTCAATATGTAATAAATGTAAACATGGTTAATAAGATATTTCACATTCTTTTTTCTTCTCCCTAAGTCTTTGAAATCAAGTGTGTACTTTACACTTTTAGCACATCTACATTTGGACTAACCACATTATAAGCATTCTATAGCCACAGAAACTGGTAGCAACCGTACTGGGCAGGGCAGTTCTGGAGGGGAAGATATAGCCCGTTTCTTCTAGGAGCTTCTGTGTGAGCCAAGTCTGTGTGATAAGTCTGGGCCTGGAGCTAGGAACTAGGCACCAAGAGAAGACCGAGGCAGATGTGGTTAGTTCTGTTTGAGGGGAGAGAAATTGGCAAAGACATGAAAAATCAGGTCACATAAGAATGTATAATTAGCAAATAAGTATGGGAACATATTAGGCTCCACTATTATCAAAGAAATGAATTAAATGAGTGTTGAAGTTTTATTTTATACAATTAAATTAGTGAAAATGAAAACTAATGAGGTCAGTACACTCACGAATGGTTGGTGGTGGGGACAGTGGCACAACGCTTTTGGAAAGCATTTTGGAAATAAGTTCTAAGCACCGAAAGAAGCCTTTAGACTCTTTACTCCATAATCCCATTTCTGGGAATTCATCCTTAAAAATCATTCACAATGAGGGGAAAATAGATAACACATAGCCTCTTGGTACATTTTAATGTTGCTTAAAAACCAAAAACTGGAAAGACAAATGAACAATAAAAATATCATATCCATTTTAAGAATATTTCAAAGAAAATGTATCAACATGAGACATGCTATTGTTACAAGATAAGAGAAAAACGTTGAACACAGCAGTCTATCTATTTAGTGCCTTAAGGTCTACGGGGCTCCTAGCAGTCTATTGTGTCTAGTGTGAGAAACACTGTCTAATGGGGTGGATTCCTCTAAGCTACGAGGTGCAACTGGGGGCCCTCAGATGGGTTCTAATGAGCCAGAACATTGCTTTAAGAAAATCTGTTTAACTTGAGTGACCTTAGACGAGGTCTCTACATTCCAGTTTGCCTTAGGTCCCTGTTATGTGCTGAATTGTGTCCCCCCACCCCAAATTCATACACTGAAGTTCTACCCCAGAGTACCTCAGAATGGGACTGTTTTGAAAACAGGAAATGTGCTGGGGCTTGAGAGGCCTTGCCTGAGGCTGTGTGCTGCCACTAACTGTGTGTGGGTCCATGTCTTTGCTGGCCCTGGGGGGATGTCTCCTCTGTAGAAAACCTGAGTGCACGGTCACCTGTGAGTGGACAGGAGTGGCTTTGGAGACACAGGTCAGGGTTTGCATGTTGCTGTGGCCACTGATTGCCCGAATGCTATTGGGCCAATCCCTCACTCTCTCTAATCCTCAGTCTTCTCATCTGTAAGATGGGAGTAACCACAAGGCATGTGCCAGGTTGTTGTCATGAGGGCTCAGGGAGGTAGCTCATGGGAGATGCTTGGGATGTTTTTCTTTCCTTCCCCATCCCTTCCAGCCCCAGCTTTTGACGTGATGTTTCACCTGCTGCACCCTCTGGCGTACCTGGCATCAGGCTGAATGCTTTGTTATGTTACCGTGAGGGCTCAGGGAGGTAGCTCATGGGAGATGCTTGGGATGTTTTTCTTTCCTTCCCCATCCCTTCCAGCCCCAGCTTTTGACGTGGTGTTTCACCTGCTGCACCCTCTGGCGTACCTGGCATCAGGCTGAATGCTTTGTTATGTTACCTCTTAAAACCTTTGCAGTTGCTTCTGTTGGGTGATCGAGAGGTGTCAGGGAAAAGCATGGGAGACTCGCCACGTGAATATCTGCTTTTTCCAATCGGCTCAGGTGTGGCCTCTCACACTGCTCTCACCTTGCTCGTTTCCCTCCATGGGCAGCAGGTAGGGCAGGCAGGGGTTTGCGGGCCCCATGTCTTCCATTTTTTCCATTCCAGTTTCCTCCTGTGCAGCAACTGTCCCTGAGGGGAGGCAGGAACTGAACCATGCTTCCCAGCAGTAGGAGGAATTCCCAGGATGCTGCATTCATGGGAATATACGGGACACCCTGGCCACCCTTCTTGGGACTCTGTCAAAGTGACTTATTTCTGTTCATTGCAGAAATGTGAAAATTCAAGGAAGCTAGAGTAAAATAAACAGCAGTAACACCGCCAAGATTGTTAAGAATAGAATCACTATATTTCAACATGTAGGTGGAGATAAAAAAAATGGTACTGGATTATACACACTTGTGAAGGTTCTTTATTTCTATATAATATATGGCAAACAGCTTTTTTTGTTAATAAATATTTATTTAAAAGTTATTTAACCACTGAGTAGCATTCTCTTATATGACTATCCCCTATTACACAAACACACACACACACATGTTGCTTGAAGGTTTTGATTTGTAATGTCAAGTTTTCTTCCATAAGGATCCTTTCTTCTCTTTTAATCTCCACTTGCTTCTGTCCTGTGACTCTGCTGCAGAGGTGCCACTGGGAATATTTGTGCCAGCTGCTGTGGGATTTTTGGCTCATTCAGCCTTTGGAACTCTCTGAGGCCAGGCAGAGAAGGTTTGGATTGTGAGAAAGAAAAGAGAAACAGAGGTAGGAAAATAGGATTGTGCCCCACTGCCTAACACGATGAGGGCTGGATCTAGGGCAGACGCAGGGAACTCTGTGGCCAAGACTACCAAGAAGGTGATCATGTAATTGACTGCCCAAATAGGACACTTCTGAGTATGTAAAGGAGAGCTAACATCCCATATACTGGGACCAGATGTCTGGTCACTCTTCCTAAGCGGGATCTGGCTTCAGCCTGCAGGGGACATAGGTGTGATGCAGTTGATGGAGGAGCAGGTTGGAGTCAGAAACATGGATCTGAGGTCCCACCCGTGGTTTGTTGGTGAGACCTGAGACAGTCCCTTCAGCCCCAGAGCCTGTTTTCTCCTCTGCAAAGTAAGGGGTAACACTATCTACCTTGCAGGGCTGTGTGGAGAGTATAGGACGCGAATAGGATATGAAGCTTTGTAAAGTGTGGTTTGCTGTGTTAGGTATCGGGGAACCCCCTCTCCCCCAAAGACTCTTGTTAGTGAACCCAGTGGAAGGGCTTTATGAGAGAAGTCTGCTTAAGGTACCAAAAGCGAATTAAATTAACGGTACTACCTTCAACCACATCCCAGTCCTCCAAAGGGAGAGGAAACTCTCACATTAACTCAAGATGTAGACAAGGTGGGTGTTGTGGGTTGAACAGTTCACCCCAGAATTCATGCCCACCTTGAACCTCAGAATGTGACCATATTTGGTACTATGGTTTGAATGTTTATGTCCCTCCAAAATTTATGCATTGAAATCTAATCCCTGATGTGTTAAGAGGTGGTGCCTTTGGGAGGTGACTAAGTCATGAGGGTGGAGCTCTTGTGAATGGGATTTGTGCCTTTATAAAAGAAGTCTGAGGGAGAGTTTTTGCAACATGAGGACACTGCAATAAGGTGCCATCTTTGAAGCAGGGAGCAAGCCCTCACCAGACACCAAACTGGCTGGCACCTGGGTCTTGGACTTCCCAGCCTCCAGAACTGTGAGTAATAAATTTCTATTGTTTGTAAATTACCCAATATAAGATATCTTGTTATAGCATTCCTAATAGACCAATACATTTGGAAATAGGCTTCTGCAGGTATAATCAAGGTAAGGATTGAGAGGAGATCACTCTGGATTAGAGTAGGGCCTCCATCCAATGTGAGTGTCCTTAAAGAAGAGGAGAAGACACACACAGGGACAGGGAAGAAGGCTGTGTCACAAAGGAGGCAGAGACTCGATTCATCTTGCCACAAGCCAGGAATGCCAGGAGCCACCAGAAGCTGGAAGAGGCAAGGAATTATCATCCTCTACAGCCTTTGGAGGGTGAGTGGCTTGCCGACCCCTTGATTTCAGACTTCAGGCCCTCAGAGCTGTAAGAAAATAAATTTCTGTTGTTTTAAGCTATCAAGTCTGTGGCTAACTTGTTATGGGAGCCCTAGGAAACTGATACAGCTGGGTTGATAATAGCAAGTGCTATTTGCATACCTCTCAGGATGAACCAGGCATTGGGATAAGCACTACATCAGAATTAATTCATTTCATCCTCCCAACTCTACCAGATGGTACTGTTATCACCATCTGCAACCTACAGAAGAGGAGACCGAGACTCAGAAGGAGCAATAACTTATCCAAGGCCATATGGCTGGTCAGTGGTGGAACCATGATATGTGTTTAGGAGCTTCAACTCCAAAGTCCTTGACGTGAACCACTGAGCTCTCCTACCTCCCATAGGAACAGGATCCTCCTGGCACTGTCCTTGAGCCAAGAGGAAGGCGGGTCCTTGCTGTGGTGAGATTTCAGGGGAGCACATTTTCTTAAAGATTCATTCCTAAGCTTTCAGCTCATGTGTTCCTGGCATGTGAAGCTACAGTCTCCTGAGCTTGTAGGGCTGGGCAGGGCTGGAGGGGAGGTGGTCTGGAGGGTGTATGTTAGTAGATCTGCAGGTGAGGGGGTAGGAACAGGGAGGAGGGAAGGACATCTAGTAGCTTCCTCATTCCCTTGTAGGTGCCGACACTCTGCAAAGACGCCTGTTAGGGCAATCAGAAGATTTTGGGATTTCAAACTAGTCCTGTCCCCAGCCAGACATGTGTCTGTGGAGGAGCTGGCTACATTTCTCTGTGATCCAGTTTCTCCATCTATAAAATTAGATTAATTTCTGTTCTGCTTACACCATAGAGCTGTTGGAATTCCACTCTTGGGAAATTATCCCACAGAAAGAATTTAAAAAAAAAGAGTATAACCATGTGAAGATATTCATTGCACACTTATTTGTAATGGCAAAAACAAAGAAACACAAACAGTTCCTCAAAAGAACCAAACAACAAACAAACAAAACCAAACCCTCAAACCCTCATATAAACCTGGAAGCTATTACATATCATCAACCAGATGGAAAATTGTACAGCCATCAGTAAGCACAATTCTGAAAAGTGTGTAGCCACATGGCAAAGTGCTTGAATATTGTTATGTGGAGAGAGAAGAATACAGAAGTCTATCTGCTTAGAGCATGTAAAACTGTCTGTCAAAACGAGGACATCCTGCAAGAAAACAGGAAAACATGAAGAACCGAAGTATTAAGGTGAGGAAATTTTGAATCAATAAAAATTCTTTATTAATACTAAAATGTTTTGAAAATAAATGCAAATTAGAGAAAATTCAAATATAAAATACGTGAGACTGCATATTTTTTTATCTAAGTGGCTAGAGATCTCAGTTTCAGAGCTCTGTGGAGAGGGCGGCTGGGATTTGTAGGCAAATCTGAGATGTTCTGAGAGGAGAGTAATAATGTATATTCATCAGAGGGTGATCCGTGGGGCAGGTGTTGTGCCCTCTACTGTTCAGCGTCCTCCACTCTGCCTGACCCTCAGTGGCGAGTCGCATCTCACCAGGCAGTGATATGAGAGTGGTTGGCAGGCCACAGAAATTATGTCCATTTTCCAGATGAGGAAGCTGATGTCTAGAAAAAGAGTATATTGCCCGAAGTTTCTGCAGTGGACATCAAGGTCAGGCCAGCTTCATGCTTCTCGACTCCCAGGCCAGTGCTTTCCAGTCCTCTCAGGGCTGTTCAGTCACCACCATAGATGGGAAGTGGACCGACTTCTCTGCTCATCTGGTGGTGCCTGTCTCTGGAATAGAAGGTGTGCTAGGCTGAATAATGACCCCCCAAAGATGTCTACGTTCCAGTCCCCAGAACCCATGTATATGTTAGGTCACATGGCAAAGGGGAATTAAGGTTACCCATGGAGGGTTGCTGATCAGTTGACTGGAGATAGGGTTATTATACTGGATTACTCTGCTGGGCTCAATGTAATCACAAAAGTCCTTTTAAGTGGAAGAGGAAGGCAGGTGGGAGGAAACTAGAGCAATGTCACCTGAGAAAGACTCAGGCCAATGTCGCTGATTTTGAACATGGAGGAAGAGGCCGTGAGCCAAGGAATGCAGGTGACCTCTAGAAGCCAAAAAAGCAAAGCAATGGATTCTCCCCTAGAGCCTCTAGAAGGAGCGCAGCCCTGCTGACACCTTGATTTTAGCCCAGTGAGACTCGTTTTGGACTCCTGACCTCCAGAACTGTGGGACGATAAATTTGTACCGTATTAAGTGACTGAGTTTGTGGTCCTGTGTTGCAGCAGCAACAGGGAACTAACAGTGGGTATTCCTGGGTTCCCGGCTGGCACCTCCCTCAGTGAGAGGAGATGCGTGGGCAAAGCCCACCTCAGATTGTAATTAGTCCTTGTGCTTACTTTAACTGTTCACTAATTCAGTTAGTAGTTTATCCATCAGCTGTGATCAAATCACCTTCAAGCAAAGAGCCTTGTTTTAAGTGCCAGGTAAAGTTCCCAATGAAGCATTAGGGCTGAAATACCCTAAAGGGAGGCCTATGTGAATTCTCACCATGAGCCTCTGATGTGGGGATTGTTATCCCCATTTCGTGGATGAGGAAACTGAGGCTCAAGAGAGAATGAGTACATTGTCCAAGGCCCTACAATGAATGGCATGGCCAGGGCTTGAATCCCAGGCTGCCTGGCCCAGCTCTTCATTCTGCACGTTCTGGCCTTAACTGCCTTCTTCGTGAACATGTTGCAGAGGAATTTCGGACTCCCTCTGTGGAGGCTGGGTCTCTGTTGCCCATTGTGGTTTTGTTCTAAGTTAGCACACATGCTTTCTGGGTTGCCTGGCCATTACCCTTCACTCACTTGTGGAGGTCTTGCTTCCTTCATTAGATTATACACACTGAGAGGGCACACCCTCTCCTCTGGATCCTGCTGGTGCCAGAACCTGCTTTAAGGCTCACCAGATTCCTACTGGATGGAAGAATGAAATCTGCTGAGAGATAAGGAGAAACCCCTTTCTCTATTTGGAATCTGTGGGAACATGCCCTCCCCCTCCCCAGGAATCCCAAACCCCCTTTTGCAGCTGACCATTACAGGATATTTGCAAAGATGTGTGCATTAGCGATGGCCTAGAAGTTCTTTGAATAGAAGTTTTAAAAACTCAACATCAAAGGCGGGCCTTTTGCAGCTGACCATTACAGGATATTTGCAAAGATGTGTTCATTAGCGATGGCCTAGAAGTTCTTTGAATAGAAGTTTTAAAAACTCAACATCAAAGGCGGGAAATGCATGGCAGTCTTTGATGTAAATGAGGGAAGTCAGCTAGACTTTTGGTAAAGGGGTGTGAGACACATACATACACTCACACAAATGCCCCTGTCTTTACCAAATATGAGACCCCTCTCTGTTTCCTCATCCTCCTTAATGACAGGTTTTAATTCCTGGGAGCCTCTCTATTGCTGTCCTGGATGGGCAGAGAATGTTTCTACAGGT